>NC_069000.1:39673631-39679537 GCF_001194135.2 Octopus bimaculoides
GGAGGAGGAGGAGGAGGAGGAGGAGGAGGATTACGACGACGATGATGATAACGATAACGATGGTGATGGTGATGATAATGATGATGCTGATGATGATGACGAGTATGTTGATGACGATGATGATGTCGATAATGATGGCGATGATCACAATGATAATAACGATGATAATGACGATGAATGCGATGATGATTATGTTAATGTTTACGATGGTGACTTTGATGACAATGATGACGACGACGACAACGACGATGATGACAACGAAGATGATTATGGTGATCTACAGAACCGATGAATATTCCATTCCCACCTATCAACTTCTACCACACCAGTTTCCACTTTTCAAAAGTCGTCATCATTTGTGACGATCACCTAACTTATAATATAACTGCATTCTCCTTTGTATTCCTTCCCATATTTCACTTCAAATGATTTTGCTATGCATACAAACAGTATTTTGAATGCTTCAACAATAACAATCTAGAATTTTTCAATTATAACTGGTTGATATCTGCGTTTCCTGTTTCAAGTCGAATGTACTTTCTGTCAGCTTCTACAAAATTGCTCCTCTTCCTTTCTCTCTCTCTCTCTCTCTCTCTCTCTCTCTCTTTTATTCTGCTATCCCCTCTCTCTGTTATTTTCCCTTTCTTTCTCTCTCCCTTTGATTTTATTTCCACCCCCTCTCTCTCTCTCTCTGTGTGCAGGTGCCACTCCCTTCTCTCTCTTTTTCTTTCTCTGCTGGTGCAACTCCCATACCTTTCTTACTCTGTCTCTCTATCTCTCTCTCTTTGCTACTCCCTCCTCTCTCTCTCTCTCTCTCTTTCACTGCGTGTTTTTGTTATTTTCATCTCTCGCCCTTTCTCCACCTTTCTCTCTCTTTCTCTTTGTACTATTCTTACTCTCCTCTCCCACCCCATCTCCCTCTGTTCTATGCTACTCCTAACCCTCCTCTCTTCTCCCTCTCACCCCCTTTTTCCATTTCTTCTCCCTCTCTTCTCCTCTTTCTTTCTCACTCACTCAGTCTCTATTTCTCTCTCTCTCTCTCTCTCTCTCTCTCTCTCTCCCTATCCAAAACTATTCTTCATGCTGCATTACATTAATTGAAGATTAACACCTTATTACACATGATATACCTTTGCAAAAGAAACCATTAACATTTCCTAAAGAATACCTTTACATGTGTCTGCTAAAACACAATGGTGTTAACGGAAAATCATAAAAATGATTCTAGCAGAATCTACACCATCAGGGACAATGGAATCAGCAGAATAAATAAATCCTACAACAATTGCAGGAACATGTTCTCGTACAGAACAACGAATCATTGAAAGAATATGAAAATACATAACATTACGTGCCACTCCGTCGGTTACGACGACGTGGGTTCCAGTTGATCCGATCAACGGAACAGCCAGCTCGTGGAATTAACGTTCAAGTGGCTGAGCATTCCACAGACACGTGTACTCTTAATGTAGTTCTCGGGGAGAATCAGCGTGACACAGATTGTGACAAGGCTAGCTTTTTGAAATGCAGGTACAACAGAAATAATGATAGGGAGAAAGTTGTGGTGAAAGAGTACGGTAGGATTCGCCACCCCTCACTCCCTACGGAACCTCGTGGAGCTTTTAGGTGTTTTCGCTCAATAAACACTCACAACGCCCGGTCTGGGAATCGAAACCGCGATCCTACGACCGCGAGTCCGCTGCTCTAACCATTAGTTCATTGCGCCTCCAGCCACATAAGATACAATCATAGTGAAACAACAACATTACGGTAATGAAAAAAAAAAGGCTAAGGGTACTCGATTTAATATTTAAAACAGAAAAGGGGAAAACAACATCTGTAACCTCATCAATACTCGAGAGAACATGCGGAGATTTCAAATTCTTCGTTCCACCTGCTAGAAATAGAAGTCAATTCTTTCTCAGACTTTGATCTATCATCATTTACCTTATTTATCTTTTGTTTATTTTAGTTATTAGATTGCGGCCATGCTGGGGCACTGCCTTGTAGAGCCTTTAGTCGAATGAATCGATCCAAGAACTTCGTTTTTTTTTGTTTTTTTTTTGGTCTTCAAAGCTTTGTACTAATTTTATTGGTCACATTTAACAAGACCGGGGAGGAAACAAACCAACACCGCTTATCAAGCGGTAGTGGGGGAAAAACATAGATGCAAAGACATGCACAAATACACACACATGTACACATACCTATATATGTATATATACGGCAGGCTCCGTTCGGTTTCCGTCTACCAAATCCATTCACAAGGGTTTGTTCGGCCCGTAGGCTATAGTAGCAGACACTTGCCGAAGATGCCACGCGGTAGAACTGACCCCGAACCCATGTGGTTGTGAAGCAAGCTTCTCACCACACAGCTACCAATGAGACTGTGATGAGATGTTTAACAGAAAGGTTTTCTTGTTGGACTACCATGACAAAGGATGAAATCCTTTACAAAGTGTTGCTTGAAAATGAGAGGGCATTATATTTGGACAAAAGATTTGAAGCACAGATTTTACGACTAAACTAAGCTCCCCTCCAGATTCCTGAAATCTGTGTTATAAAACCAGTAATTCTCACACGGTAAAGATAAAAAGAACATAAACACAAATGCATTCAGGCAAAGGAACCTCATGAGCACTAAAGATTTCCATTTATTTCTTACTTTCATAAATTAGAGCAGATGAAATTTCAGATTGAAATTCTTATCATCATGTCTGCTTAGATTCTAACGACTCCCATCTGATATGTACGTAGCAAAAGGAAAATGGCTAAAGAATGAAAATAAATTTTACATTCCCACTACGAGATATCACTACGGCGGAGTTAGCAATTGGTAGAGCGTAGAGGGTCAACGAGTAGAAATTGTGGATACTTGGGAATTGTATATTAGTTAAAGTCAGAAAGGACCTGGCGAAATTTCAATGACAACCGAACCAAAAGTGTGGTTATATCGTATAGCATTCAATTTCCTACCATATTAAATAGCAGACGCTTTTGAGGAAGAATGTATTCTACTTTATCGTTGAAGTCGCTTCTGCTCAAAGTAGCACGTTTAAAATTCTCGTCACGGGAATATACTCGTATTTTAGAAATCCTTTTACTGATATTTCTACGTAATTTTTTAGAATATATGGAGAGTGGTAAGAAATTTGGAGGAAATAACTTATAACCTCATTAGGTTTCTAAAAGAAGCTGTAAGTGTCTAAAACCATAATCAGAATAATGAACAACACGTTAACTATGGTAGTTATAATTCTCTTAATGAACTTCTGATAAAAAAATCTTACAAAGTCATTAAGTAAATCTTTACGAATTTGAACAAATCAGTAGCCATTTTTATTGTAAATTACTATTAAATCGCTGTCACCGTATAATCATAAATTTAAATAGAGATATCAGGTTCTTTAAGATATAATCTCTTAAAATTTAGACTCTTCGGCTCCTTCACAGCGATCTATATGAACGATTACTATTTCGGAGCTATTAAGCTTTATTTAGAAAACATCATACAGAAAACTGTAAGAAAACATCATTGAAATATAGAATGAATTTTCTAGTATGCAAAATGATATAACTGTGTAGAATTGGAATAGCTGGATATTTGTGAGCAAATTGTCCATCTTTCATTAAAAGGGCATCATATGTACAAGGGATAAAAGTCAATGATGTCAAATGAATAAATTTGCAGCTGCGTTTATTATGTAAATTATTGAGCTAATATGTTACGGAGGGAGTGTTTTCCTAAGGGGAAGATAGTGGGCCGTTTAGTTTTCTCATTAAGCGCGTTAACGATGACCTTGCCACTCCTATGTAATGTAATTTTAATTGGATTAATAAGCATGCATTAATAATTTTTATAAACGACCAGAAGTCTAAAGTCTAAACACTCAATCCACTCATGCATTCTAATGGCCGCTGTTAATTGCTCTGCTCCTGTATTAGTTAGTATTGTCGTATCCTTTGGGATCGTTCCTTGTGTTACCTTCAGCGAGGTTGTTACGAGATGTCCATTATACATTTTCTAGACCTCATAAATTTTTGGCTTCGTTCAAAGTTGTTTTTTTTTTGCTTTTTCTATGCATTTTACATAGTGCAGACATGTGTATTGATATGCTGCTGAATAGTGTGAATATATAAGCAGATAAAGTCCACTGCCACCGGTTGATATAATGAGGACAAGCACGCAAAAACATACAGACACACACACACGCATGCAATATAGATAGATAGATAGATAGATAGATAGATAGATAGATAGATAGATAGATAGATTCATTCAATCATACAAACATACATACATACATAAATACATACATACATAAATACATACATGCATATATACTTATGTACTACGTACCCACGTACATTGATGTACGGAGCTGACAGGGCGCGTCGCTTGAAAGCATCAACTTTCTATTAAGCTTAACATTAAAAATTCATAATATAAACCATATGTTTAGCGATATTTCTTCTTGATTTCGAAAATCATTAAAACAGACATGGACACTCGACATCCTCCGCTACAGTTTTGCAGAAAGATTTCGCATTTCTAATTACATATACGTTGCTAGACAAACCAACACTGTACGGTATTAACCTCAATATCCCTTGGTTTCCTTACAAATATTTTATCAAACATTCAAATAACCGAAGCTAATTTCCGTTTAAGTGGAATTTTCACAAATGGTATGCTATAGGAATAAATATTTAAGTCATGTTATGCATATAGCGTTTGTGAACGCCATTAATGCAAGAACACAAAGAAGACTAAAATCTGGCTTAGGACAATATAATCATTTGATTCCATACAATTCATAGAAACTGTCGAAAATATATATTAATTTGTATTATCAAAAGTCAGATTACTTAAAATATGCTTATGACATATTTCAACTGCTCAGAGGCAAATTCACTGCAGTTACCGTGGAGAAAATATCTTTCCTGTGATAAAGAGTTGTGAAAACACCCGCTTTATTTACACATCTTTTTACCATAAGAGGGATATTTTCTCCACGCTAACTGCAGTAAGTTTGCCTTTTAGCAATTAACATATGTCACAAATATATTTCAACTAACCTAAACTTTGCTTATGCCGAAACACTACTTGGCACTAACATTTCGTTATACTCTGTTTTAATTAAAAGGCGTAATGTATTGAATATTCTATCTGGGCACCGCGATTGCTTTCCTAACCTCAGACATACATAGAGGTATATGGTGACGCTACAACTTTTGCCAGCAACATTACGAAACCTCCCATATGTAATTTGCAGTTTTAATGCACTTCGATACACTGAGATTGAAGGAGATGCCAAACAGTCAAAAAGAAAAAAATAAGTACTGGCATTCCATCGTTAAGATGCGGTGTTTTCAAACTGATCCAATCAACGAAACAGACGACTAGTGAAATTCAGTGTGCAAATAGCTGAGCGCCCCACAGACATGCGTACTCGTAACGTAGTTCTCAGGGGGATTTAGCTTGACACAGAATGTAACAACGTTGGTTCTTTAAATTACAAGTAAATCACATCTTACTATTTTTGCCAGCTTTCTAGTCTGTAACGACGTGAAATAAAAAAGCCTTGCTCAAGAACACAACGCGTCACCGTGACTTGAATACCATATGCAGTAAGTCACACGCCTACACAGACGTGTAAAATGTCAGGAAAATAATGACATTCGGTTTGCTTGTCAAAGATTTTGCAAATAATCACGAAGGAATTAATTAATCACGTAATCAACATCGAAAATTAGATTATAATTAACCGCCGCTCACAATAATCATCGGAATGTTTCGAACTCATTCCAAGTAATTTTCTTTCTAAAGAAACGCCTACTAGTTCAGAGCAAGTAAAACTTCGTGGACACACATATATATATATATATATATATATATATATATA
>NC_069000.1:39680029-39682201 GCF_001194135.2 Octopus bimaculoides
TATATATATATATATTTATATGTATGTATGTATGTATGTATGTATGTATGTATGTATGTATGTATGTATGTATATATGTATATATGTATGTATGTATATAGGAAAAAAAGAACTTATCTGCAGCTCTTCGCAGTCCATATCGGATGTGCAATCTATGTGTGTGTCTTTTCAGAACATCGTCTGGTATACAGTATCAATTGCCTTCCATACATTGCCCTCCCTATCAGTACTTCTGATATGAGGTATTTATATTCTGTATTTGTTTATAATAATCAAACCGCTGTTCTCATCTTGATTGTTTCTTTGACTACGTTTAGGCTCTTGTACGCTCCTGCCTTCTTCTGTTCTCTTTTCTTGAATGTGATTGTTATATTGGAACTTCGATCGCAACCCTCGGTTTGATCCACGGTGTTACACCGTTCTGATTCCATGCATTTCGTGACATGCTTTTCTTTTTTTCTTTTTTTTTGCTTCCGTTGATTGTGAATTATTTAGTGCTTTCGCTGGGACTGAACTGAGAACTTCGAAGTGACTACACAGTACTAAATGACATCTTTATTTGTTATGCTATGCCCTACTGAGGATGAAAGCCAAATTCGGCCCCAGTGGAATTTGAACTGTTGTGCTAACGATTCTGCCAGCTCACCGCTTGATGAACAAGAATAAATATCGGTTTCAAATTTTGACACAAAGCCAGAAATTTCGGAGAAGGAAATAGGTCGATTCCTTCGATTCCAGGGCTTAACTAGTATTTATTTTTATCAACTCCGAAGGGATTAAAGGCAAAGTCGACATTGATGGAATTTGACCTCAGAACGTAAAGGCGGATGAAATACCGCCAGTCATTATTCCGGCGTGCAAACGATTTTATCTATTCAGTACCGTATGAAAAAAAAGAAAAAGGATAAATATCAAGAACACAAATACATTTGATTTTCATTGTAAAAATCTAGAAGACATTTCCTTTCTACGAAAGAATCGAAAGATTTGCGTTTAAAATAATCTACCGAAATATTGTGTTAAATTTATCATAACAATATATATTTCGCACAATATATATTCTGCACAAATCGATTCCGAGTTAGTTCCATGAAACTGAAAATATCAGGGTTAGAGTTATAATATAGTGATATATAATAACAGATAATACGAAAATAAGCGTCATACTGAAGTAAACACAATGTGTTTCTGTATATTCTCCAGTAGTCATCCTGCCCCTAAGAGTGGGATGTAGAGTGAAGTCTATGGACAGTTGAGGCTTTTGTGACTAAAACAACAATGAAATTGATTTCATTATTTCCAAGGTTTAAATATAGCAGTGCATATAAAGCATATAATATAAAGCAAGTAATCTCAATAGCAATGGTAAAATTACGATGGATTTGTTCAGAAAAACATTGCAAAAAAATAATAGAATCACTGAAACAGCTAGTAGAAATTGGATTTGAAAATATCCTACAGAACTGAAATATTGTAGTAATTATAGCAATAAAGCGTTCACCTTTATGATGAAACTATTACATTTGTCAAAGCGATTAACTCGAAACTTCCATAAATGTGAAAATAATCATATCCAGAGTAACACAATAGGGATATATATATTTATGTACAGCTAGTAGGAAGGGACATTGGAAAATAAAATCCAGCTTCATAGCGAAATAAATACATTATATATTCCATATCATGTATTTACTTGATGGTTCTCACGTAATTGGAGGTTCGCAGTAGAGTATTTACTGAACCGCTAGATAATGGGGAGGTAAAAACACCAACGCAGATTGTCAAGCGATACAGGGGGACAAAATCACGCACACACCGAAATGGGGCTCGTGGTGGGTATAGAACGGTCTTTTTTCATTTAACGTCTACCAAATCCACTCAAAAGTCTTTGGTCGGCCCGTGGCTATAGTAGAAGAAAGTTGCCGCCCAAGGCGCCACGCAGAGGAAATGGAGTCAGCTCCTATCACACAGGGCGCCTGCACCTGTATACCGCCACACCTGCACCTGTAACCATGTACATATATATATGTATATATATATATATATATATATACATATATACATATGCACACACAAGCACACATACACACGCATACACACGCATATATAAATACTTCTGATATAGGATATAATTGTTGATATATACGTAAAACAATTATATATATATATATA
>NC_069000.1:39682614-39683531 GCF_001194135.2 Octopus bimaculoides
TATATATATTCAGAGGTATGTATGTATGTATGTATGTATGTATGTATGTAGGTATGTATGTATGCATGCGCCTCTGCATGAATACGAGTTTCTGTATAGATTTCAAAGGATTGTTTAAAGTTTTGTCATGCCATTTGTTATTGGTTTATTGGCAAGCGAGTAATATATATAATGCAGATACGCGGGTGTAGAGACAGATGAAAAAGCACTAGAGATATATAGAGTGAAGTATATCTAGCTGGTACGTATAGATAAATACATAGATGTGTAGATTTTTGCTATAAGCGCACCACTTGAAAAGCAATACCTTAGTTTCCGATTTTAAAAAATTTCGGATTTCTGTGATGTAAGTATAGATAATATTGATTTTAGAAAGGAAAATTTTCTAAAATTTTAACGTATTTTACTTGTCCCTCCACATAATTTTATCTCATTTTATATAAGTTTACCATTTATTTGTCAAAATATATTTCTATTTCTGTGTTTGATATAACTTAGATTACAATTCTGTCATTTTTTTCCCTTTTCCTCTAAACTTCAAAATAACTTTCGATTGCATGTTTTTCGGGCAACGACGGCGCTGTAGTGAAATACTTCTTATTTGACAGAGTTTTATTCGACAATGTAATGACCAGGACACAGGGTAAGCTGAAAACACATATACACACACACAAACACAGAATGCACGCATATGTATAAATGTATTTTGATGCATAGTTTTGCGTTTTTTAATAAATTTGTTAAAAATACCATCAAACAATGGAAATCTCTCCAGTAACATAGTTTTAGAAGGAAAATGAACATATATAAATTTTCGACGCCATGAGAATTTATAAACCAAGGCATAGTTTTCAATTTGTAAACTTTTATATGTATATATATACATATATATATATATATATATATATATATATATA
>NC_069000.1:39684770-39686869 GCF_001194135.2 Octopus bimaculoides
GTACGGACCGGGTAGCTCCTACTGGTAAAGGGTCGTATAATGTACAATGAAGAACACAAATAAAGTAATGGTATCTGAATGCATTTAATATGCTCGTTTCGCAATATTTCTTAATTATTAACATAGGATTTCGCCTCTTACACAAAACCTTCCTCAAGGCAGAGAGCTGGCAGAAACGTTAGCACGCCGGGCGAAATGCTTAGCGGTATTTCGTCTGCCGCTACGTTCTGAGTTCAAATTCCGCCGAGGTTGACTTTGCCTTTCATCCTTTCGGGGTCGATTAAATAAGTACCAGTTACGCACTGGGGTCGATATAATCGACTTAATCCGTTTGTCTGTCTTTGTTTGTCCCCTCTGTGTGTAGCCCCTTGTGGGTAGTAAAGAAATAACACAATACCTTCCTCAGTTAAGACATTAAATATATTCAGAATATCATTATTTGGTTTGACGTCATTAAATATATATCTATATCTATAAATGCGTTTGTGTGCTCGTGTGTGTGCGTGTGTGCGCATGTGTGCGTGTGTGTGTATGTGTGTGTGTGTGCACGCGTGTGTGTACGTGTGTGTATGGCGGGCTGAATGTGTTTGTGATTCATGATTCATTGATTTTTTTTGGTAAATTATTATTAGTTATTGTCAGCCCTGTACAAGCTTCGCTTCAAAGTGTCTAAAACTGTGAGTATGTGTGTGTAACGTGTGTGTGTGTACGTGTGTAACGTGAGTGTATGTTTCGTCTAGCAGTTGATGTGTGCTTTTCCAGGTTGTCTGTGCACATGTCTATGCGTGTATGTGCGTCTGTGACAAAACAGTGTCCATGTTTATACTGTATGTTTGGGGCCGATAGTTATCTTTATGTATGCGCGTGTGTGTGCGTGTGTGTACATTGTCTGTGTTATGGTATTATGTGCTTGTGCGGGTGTGGGAGTGTGCATGATGGCGTGTGTTGTGTGTACTGAGTTAAAAAGTGTGTGTGGATGCTCATAAAGTGGTACGTGTGGTGACGCTATTGCAGATGGGGTGGCATCCATGGGTGTGTAATCAGATGATTAAAGAGTCACTATGACTCAGGCCCCCAATTTAAATTCATAATAATTGAATTGGGGGCCGAATTGGATGGGGATCCGCGAAAGCAGCGATAAAGAAAAAAGGAAAATAAAGGGATTTATATTGGCATGAATTGCTCCTTTAGCTGGATAAATGTGTACCCACAAATAAACAAGAGAGACGTCCTGCCATAAGAAAGACAATAAAGCCCCGTTAAATACATGAAATATTGTGTAGCTAATAATAACGTATGGTACATATGAAGTTGATAAGTAGAGACACGCAAACACACACATACACACACACGCACTCACAAACACACATGTATATGTACTCTCAAAGACATACATACACATATGCGGAGGACGTCTTAATTTGTAATATTGTGTTATGAAGAGGTTAAATAGAACAGATGGCTTCAATGATATATTGAAGAAATTATCAGAAGTGAGAGCAATGCCTTATTGTGAGTTGGAAATCTAGAACAGTCTAAATTAATGTAATGAAAAATATGAAAATTAAATATATCTCATAAATTATAAAGAAACGACTTAGAATATCAAAATGAGATGCAAAACAACATTCCGCTGATATATGAATCTATTTCCTAGAGGCTGAAAGCTAATATAATTTCTCATATAAGTTAACAATCTCTACGAATTTGGAAATTGCTAAAGGCATAATGTGGGTCGAGTGTCGTTAAAATGGAGTAATTTGTCAAAACGAAATAAAATGAAAAAGTCCACATAAATATTATTTTGTGCTGGTGAAATGAAAATATTAAGCTATGAACTCAAAACACAAATAAAATATTGGTTTACCACTAAAATTGTGGTCTCAGCTACAACCGATAAATGTGGTGCTGAAAACTCCCATCAAACCATTTCTAAAATAGTTTCAGAATAGAAAATGAATTACTAAACATTTGGGATCACTTGAAAAGCATTTCATTTAATTAAAGAATATAAACATAACGCAGAATAGTTACAATTAAAAGGTAAATGAGTAAAGGTACATTCATACATACTTACATACGTATATGTACATATATAT
>NC_069000.1:39686943-39688364 GCF_001194135.2 Octopus bimaculoides
TATATATATATATAATGGTATTTTTACATAAGCTTAAAGCCTATGGTGATCATTGTGCAATGGCTAACGAAAATAGTCTAATAAAGGGGAAAGGAAAGCCTTCTTTTTTTGTGGAGGGCTTCTTTGCCCCTTTATTAGACGGTGATCGCCATAAGCTTTAAGCTTATATAAAAATACCACTACTATTATTTACGGGATTGTAAACTCGGCGCCGTGTATAAAAAACATTCGCACCGATATATATATATATATATATATATATATATATAAAGAGAGAGAGAAAGAGAGAGAGAGAGAGAGAGAGAGAGAGATAAATAGATAGATAGGATAGGATAGATAGACGCGTAAAGGATATCTCACACTTTATGTTTACATGCTTGTTTAGACGCTTATTAGCTGAGAGACTCATCTGAGGAAACAGTCCTTTTGGACATCGAGAGTTAAAATAACACTGAATACTTCAAACCCAGACGTAACCCATCGCTGTCGTAGGTGAATTGCAACGCTGGATATCGAATTTTCGTTGTTAGTTCTAGTTCATCAGCACCGTATATCCGCGATGCCCTGACAAATATTCCTATCGCTGGTGTGAGACATATGCCAACTGGGTAAAAAATTTTCTGGTGATGTGCAACGGCGCCGCTCAAGTAAAGAAAAATGGGAATTCTTTCGAGGTGATTCGGGTATAGGATTATGATGTGATGAAATACCAGTGAAATAACAATATAACCCGTTCTCATTCAGCTACGAGAGGAATGGTTTCGTCTGGCTTTCAGATGTTCACTGCTGTCTAACGCTCGGCGTTTTAAAGGTACTATTCCCAGGACGAATTCCGCAGCTAATAAGCTCAAAGACAAATATATACATTTAGTATTTGACACCGTTAATGTTTGCGTAATTAGAGTTGCTTCTAATTTTGTTCAGGAAAAACAGAACAGAAGGACAATATAGGAAACAGAAATGTGTATGAAGAAACATGACAGGGTGAAAACTGCTGATGTCGGTGTTCTTTTTGCAGTCTTAAAAAAAGTTAGTTGAGATAAGCAAGAGAAGTTTAAAGAAAGGAAACTTATGAAAACCCAAAAACTATCTGAATAATTAATAATTACGAATTTCATAACAAAACTTATAATAAATCTTGTGGTGGAAGTAGAAAAAAAAGATGTATAATTAAAAGTGTTGTGTGAATTGAACAAGTGAGTTGCAAATTGATTGAAGAAGCAAAGGTCGAATAAAGCTAGAACAAATACTGTCTAATTAAAGGTTGTAATACGTACTTTTTAATACGTACTTTTTAATTAGCCGTGCGTAATGTATAAAAATAAATGAAATATACATTCACTTACTATATTCTATTTAATATCATATTTGTGACACGAATATTAACCAGTCCTATAAATAAATATATATATATATATATA
>NC_069000.1:39688968-39691303 GCF_001194135.2 Octopus bimaculoides
TATATATATATATATATATGAAAAGATACAATCTTCTTGCCGACCCGGGATGGTGGTGGGCATAATAATAGAAAATACAAAATGGCGGCATTTGAACTCACTTATATAAAGGACCGCTCTGTAACAGTATCTGAGTGTAAAGCCAACCTTTTATCTTGATTATAAAACAACTAACATAACCTGAGCAAATGCTTTACATTTATCTTATATCGTTCCAATATGTTTGGTACGCCAAGTAAACGCTAACACAATCTAAACACCGTACGTAAATATACAGAAATAGATACATTTAGGCATCACTTGGATATATTATTGACTATGCTATGTTTTTCTCTTGTTAAGAGTGTTTCGATTCTGGCCAGATTTGAAGCTCTTTTATTTAGAAGAAACAACAATTAAGGAAGCTATTCTCCAATTCATTTAAGGTGAAATTCAAATGAAATTCATTTAAACGTGTGTTAAAACGGCTTTATTATCTTTGCGTTATGGGAGCTTATCTCTGCAACTAATGTTGTCACTGAATGAAATTAGTATGTTAATCACTAAGAAACATGAACGGCAAAAGTGACAGAGGGACAAATAAAATGCTTTGTCACGTTTGGTTATACCCCTTTATGATTTAAGTTCAAGTCAGGCAACATTCAACTTTACCTTTCATATTTTGGGGTTCAATCAAATCATTACTGGTTCATGAGTCAACTTAATTAATGGCAGCTTCCACTAACAATTATGGTTCTGTGCTAATGTTAGAAGTCAATAATTTTAAAGGAATTACATTTAAAACTGACCTGCATCTTTAAAGAGATTCCCAACGCTTCTGCATAATATTTTAAAAAGCTATTAACCGATCCACGCAGATTTTATCATGCCGCTAAATTTCCGGAAATATTCATCTTTGCTTGATAAACAGCATTTTTCTCTAGTGTTCGAATGAATATCTTTTTTTCTTTTAGATGTTCCTGTAAATTTTGTGTTCTAAATTGTGTTCCATATCTTTTTATTATTTTTTTTACTAGCACTCGGTTTTTTTCCAAACGAAAGTTAATGGACACGTTATTTGACTTCTTTGCCAAACAATTTCCTTTCTTTCAAGAGCAATCTTCATCGTATCTTTTAGATCATTTATTTTAACTGATATTTGCTGATTTCCCCGAGGAAATCTTTCGTTTACCTTTCGTTTTACGGGGGGGGGGGGGTTGCCTAATTTCAAAAACCTTTGTCAAACAGTTGACAAGGTACTGTTCTGGCTTCAACTATTACACAATTATCTTTTTCATATTTTATTCCGTTATGCATTTTAGACGAAAAGGACAAGGGACATATTGCTAACATAAAACGCAAACGTAAGATCTGCAAATCGTATAATATAACCAAATGTACAGTGTGTTCAAGACAAACACATTTAACTATCCAAAGACCCAGCCCACATAGTGGTAAATAGTTACTGTAATGTATGAATCTCTCGTCAACCCAAGTAGATCATAAAGAGAAACATTGACATATGACACTCATTCATGTGAGATGCATTAATAAAATATACAAACACGCAGGAACACACACATAGGTACAGACATCCGTACAATTCAAACGCGCACAAATTCATACAGAAAATACAGCACTTTTAAAAACACAGACAAAAGAGCGCAAACAACCTCTGTCATAGGGAGGCAGAAAAATTGACATTACTATTGGAATAACGTAATTTATCTATTGATGAAGAATCAGTAAAGCATGGAAGTACTGGTGAAAGCTATACCGGAACGAATGCTATTCAACATTACTTTCCATTTGGCTGAGAGACGGCTGCAATATTAAGCAGAAATGGCTCAGGTATGTAGGGAGTTGTTTCATTAAGTAATTCATACTTTTGAAGTTTTCGCATCGTATAGATACAACAGGCAAGTATACGTGTATGCGCACGTAAGACATATGTGTGTAGGTATACATGAGTGTATATCCGTGAGATTGCGTGCTTATGCGCATGGGATTGCGTGCGTTTGTATGCGAGTGTGTGTTTGTGTAGATGCATTTACAAGTGTCTATATATCACGGATAGCTGCATATACCAAAAAATCTTTACATAAGGACACACGCATACCTGAAAGCGCACACATATGTACACACACACGTATATATAGACATACATATATAAACTCATACATACACAGTAACATGAATAAATACATACATATAGATAGATAGATTGATAGATAGGTAGACGGACATATAGGATAAATGCATACATACATTCATACATAGCCAAGCGGTTGGGAAGCAAGCTTCTAACCACACCGTCTCGTTTGTGCCAATATATATATATATATATATATATATA
>NC_069000.1:39692124-39692941 GCF_001194135.2 Octopus bimaculoides
ATATATATATATATATATATATATATATATATATATATATACGTACATGTATATGTAATGTGCTTATATAGGCGTGTAATATGTGTGCTATGTGTCTCTGTGTTGTGTGTATACAGTGGTACATATGTGTGTATATATGTATATACACGCATAGATTTATATGCATATATATGTGTGTGTCTCTGTGTATGTATATGTATGTATGCGTATGTATACATATTCGTATTTGTCTTTATATATATTTATATATTTTGCCTCTTCACTCGTAATTGCAATTATTATTTTTTTTTTATAATCTCACTTTTAACACCCAGCTTGATATCCTGTTCTTTCAATTTAATTACTAAGTATCAATTAATTATTTTCTTGATATTCATACACCTCTGCTATTTCTTTTTCGATCTTATCGTAATATAATTATATTTACATTTATATTTTCTCTTAATTTTTACATCCCCAAACCACCAAAATTTTAACGAAAACTACACCGTTATATTTTTTAAATCAGCCACCGAATCAAATTCAAATACTTAATAATTGAATTGAATTATATCATATCATAGTATATTACATATTACATGTATCAACAGTATTCATCACAACTGTCGACAAACAGGAATGTGAAACTCTAGGTAACAGTCTTGTGAGGGTTTTGAGGCTATAATAAAACCATATTATTCCACTTTAGATATTCGAGTGCTATTTTTTCCACCTCCTTTTCTTGTTTTGCATTTATTTATGTGTATTTATATATGTGTACATATATAAGATATATGTAAGATATATATATATATATATATATATATATATATATATA
>NC_069000.1:39695710-39696785 GCF_001194135.2 Octopus bimaculoides
TGAGTTTATGTGTATTTGTAAAAGCTAGAATAGGCCGCTGATATATGGAAAGTGATTCTTGTCCATTGAGAAATGGTAGATATGGGCATCTATTCCAGAAACAACTATATTCTTGCTCTTATATTTCCATGTTACACTATTTTCTAACATCTCTACAGTAACAACTCAGCAATTCTTTGCTGTAAACTCGTATTACATGTTTGCTTGTTCTCTCTATACATAAACGGATATATACACACACACACACACACACACACACACACACACACACACACACACACATACACACACACACATAGAGTTCATTGTACACAGATATTATATTAACTTATATTATATAGAGAACTAGATATATAGACAGATTGGTGGATAAATAGGTATGTGCACACCAAACGAAACCGATATATTGATAGACAGTCAGACAGACAGACAGAGAAACAGACAGAGAAACAGAGAGAGAAGACAGACAGAGAGGACAGACAGAGAGTCAGACAGACAGGTAAGTAGATAGGTAGAGACTCAGACAGACAGACAGATGGACTGATAGATAGATAGATAGATAGATAGATAGATAGATAGATAGATAGATAGATAGATAGATAGATAGATAGATAGATAGATAGATACGTGGATGGATGGTTTCTAATATTCAAAGTTTGTAGCTATAGATATTGGGTAACGCAATGGAGCGTTGTTCCACTTTCAAAATCGTGTTCGGATGTAGACAGGTAAACGCCACAGATATGCATAGACCGTAATAACAAGAAAACGATAAAGTTATTTGCAAAACAGGAGAAAGAGATATCGAGATAGAAATAATGGTAAGAGGAAATTGTGAAATATCAAGCTGGCTGCTTTTGTCTCGTATAGTTTCCTCATGTCTGATCATCAATAGGATATATAGTATGTCTAAAAGAACAAGAAGAACTAAATATGTATAGAAAATGATAATCGTGAGAGAGGACACAAAGGGCAGATACAAATCGATGAATAATAAGAGAGAACCAGAGAGAAATGAGAGAGAGAGAGAGAGAGAGAGAGAGAGAGAGAGAGAGAGAGAGAGAGAGAGAGAGAG
>NC_069000.1:39697813-39700794 GCF_001194135.2 Octopus bimaculoides
CTCTTGTTTATCTTTTATATATATATATAAATACGACGGGCTTCATTCAATTTCCGTCTACGAAATCCACTCACAAGTCTCTGGTCGGCCCGAGGCTATAGTAGAGGACACTTCCTCATGCTGCAACATAATGGGATTGAACCCGGAACTATGTGGTTGGAAAGCAAGCCTCTTTCCACACAGCCACTCCTGCGCCTATCTAAACATTTTTCATTACTTCCCGACAACTTAATAATACACTTCAATATCATTCGTGAGATAATTCTTTCGGACTAAACCAACGATAAACGACATATTTCATGTTTACCTGTCAAAACATTAATTACTAGTCATGACAATACATTTATCAAATTTTTAGAACACATATAAGCTGTAGGTGTGGCTGTGTGGTACGAAGCTTGCTTCCCAACCACATGATTCCGGATTCAGTCCCACTGCGTGGCACCTTGGGCAAGCCTCTTCTACTATTGCCTCAGGCCGACCAAAATCTTGTGAGTAGATCTGGTAGACGGAAACTGAAAAAAGCCAGTCGTATATAGATATATGTGTGTGTGTGTGTGTGTGTGTGTGTGTGTGTGTGTGCCTTTGTTTCTGCGTTTGTACCCCATCACTGCTTCGTAACCGCTGTAGGTGAGTTTTCGTCCCCGTAACTTAACAAAAATGTGATGAAATATGAGGTGCGTTCAAGAGATATCCCACTTTATGTTTTCCCGCCAAAACTAATGCTGAGATGGCAAAAACCTTTGGGTGGGAAGAGATGTCACTCGTTCTGTGCATGGGAGAAAACTATCGTGCCATTAGTCCGCGTTGTTTCCTGTTTGTTACGGCTAGAGTACCGACATGTAGTGTGTACTTGTAGGGTTTTCGTTTTCACTCAAGATACTCGAACGCATCGAGCAGAGACTATATGCCCACGTCTCATCCTCAGAGATGATGGTCTCCATGAAGTGTAGGTCGCGATTTTGCCCACGCGGTATTAATTTTGGAGATAAAAAACTAAGTCGGATACTTTTTGAACGAACTACGTACGTAGCAAAATTTTGTGGTTTTGTAGAAAAATAAATGTATGAAAAATCCAGAAAAGAATTGTTTGAAAAATTCAGAAAAAAATTGTATGAAAAATCCATAGTGGAAATAGACACGATTTATTGCTGTATAAAATAAAACATATTTAACTTCCCTTTAAAGAATCCAAATGCTGTAGACAAATGAAAATCTGTACTACAAAAGCAAAGTACTACAGAAGCTAGCATGCAATAAATAACGAAGATAACCTAGCAACTAGTTTTATCTCATTTTGGCACGAAGCCAAGAATTTTGAGGGGACCAGAGAGTCGATTACATCGACCCTGATGCTCAACTGATACCTATTCTAACGACCCTGGACGAAGAAATGCAAAGTTGACTGCAGTGTTTTTAGAACATACTCAGCCAGAAGAAATGCTGCTATTCATCATTTAGCGTCGGACGCGGTAACGATTCTGCGAAAATAGGGCTTACGGAGAAAACGAAAGAGAGGTTTTAACACTTAAAAGTTGCTCCTGCGTATGTACATGTAACTGTAGACGTGGACAACATTTTTCTATGTTTTGCTAAGTCTTTCCTCTTTATGCCATAAATATCATACAAAGGAAAGGCTGCCGATAGGGCCTATGCAATCAGGCAACAGGGTAGTTGTGACAACGCAAAAAGAGCTATAACTGATATCACGTGGTATGCTGACCGACCATCTCGTAATTCGGCAATCAATCGCCCAGTAATCTTACTTTCTTTTTCATTGACGCAGAAAGGATGAAAAACAAAGTGGCTTTGCCAGGATTTGAAATCATTGAGTTGGAACAAATACTGCGGGACATTCCGTTAGTCATACTTTCCTGCAACTATGTTAATTTACCACCTTAAGGGGGAAGATATGAATAACGCCTAAAAATTCAATAAAGATCGCAGAAGTACACATTGAAATACACAGCGATAACAAATGTGTAGCCCGGAGGTTATACCAAACGAAGACCGAATATACAACATGGTTCACATGAGACCGACAAGGCGTATGACGTAGAAGGATCTAAGTGAAATAATATAGAAACTAGAAGGATATATCTCTTAATCAATGACCCCGTATCAGATTAAAAATCATTCCAGTCTTGGAAAGGATAATCTGGTTTACGAAAGCAGAAACGAATATAATACGGCCTAACAGGAAATTCTACTTGTGGGAATAAAATACTCGTAAATGAAAAGATTCTATAGAATGATCTGCGTCGTACATCAGCTGTTGTAGTCTCGAAACAAACTGTGCTTGATCCTAATCGAGATAGACACACAGCTAAATCACTCACGAAAAACTGGAAAGAGAATATAATGCATAAAATTGAGAAAGTAAAAAAAAAAAAACATGACCAAACATATTTTACGAACTAAACAAGGTGAGATCCAACAAGACGGAACAGTAAAATAAGAAAAAAAACTGAAGATAAAAGGTCAGTAACAAAAAAAATAAAACCTCCTGGTGACGAAAGAAATATTCACACAAAGCATAACTCGATGAATGTGGTTTTCATTGAATCAATTGTTAATTCGATGTTTGTATTATGATCACATTGTACAGCTCTGCAGTTGTTCATCGCAGCGTCATTTTGTGATACTGGATATTTTTTTCTTCTTTCGATGTTCAGACCAGTTTCTGCTCTATTTTTGAAATGCTTTTTTTCACTTGTTTCGGTTCCTTTCTTTGATATTATGTTCAATGATCTTCTTATTGCTTTCTATTGAAATTACTTTTCTCGAGCGTTTCTCTTCTTTCTTTCTTTCTTTCTTTCTTTTTTTTCTCTCTTGCTTTTGGCAATCATTCTTTGGCTTTGAGTATGAGTCTGATAACTTGTGTATCTATATACAGTTTCAGTTTGTGTATTATGCATTCTATTGCTATGTTTTGCTAAACTATCTTTCACGCACACACGCTTATATATATATATATATAT
>NC_069000.1:39701522-39704179 GCF_001194135.2 Octopus bimaculoides
ATATATATATATATATATAGTCAATCCGAACAAGAACAAACAAGAAAAAACAACAACGCGAGGATGTGGAACAAGTACTGTGTTATTGGACGCTCAAGAAAGGAAAGAAAAAAAAGAGGATTTCACGTTTCGAGCAGGAGCACTTCATCAGAAATATAGAAAAAGTTCAAAGGAGGGTAGACGCAGAAAGAAAATCGCCAACGATACACACGCGGTCGCATATATATAGAAATATAAAAACGGATTTTCATGCAGTATCCGCCAATCAAATTCACTCTCAAACAGCGGTCGGCCACGCAGTGGACCTGCTCAAAACCCACGTTGCCATGCCTGCGCTATCTTGCGTGTCTATACATACATACATACATACATACATACATACATACATACATACATACATACAAATATACATACATACATATATAAACACACGTATAACCCCACACGCGGCACACACTTACACACAATAGCTTACAATCGTAAGCAAATATTCAAGTATATCGGAACCGTGTAAGGAAATATCTACTGCAAGTTTTAAAAAATAAGTTGAAAGAATGGAGCATTTAAATGTTAAAACATCTTGTTACCAATGAACGTAAAACCAGTTCTGTAAAATAAAGTGCAGACATCTTATATGAACAAGGGTAGTTATTATTTGTAAACTCTGGTAGAACTTGTAAATATGAATCAAATGAGAAAAGCTATAAATTGAAAATAAATAACTGTCAGATTTGATCAAGGAAAGACTATTGTTAGTAATATAAGGAGTAATTGAGTTAAGAGTACGGTCTTAAATGTTTGGCCATATATTGTAGTGAATTACTCCATGAATTTGAAAAATGTTTATAGATGTATTGGCACAGCGAAGTAAATTAAAAATAGTAATGAAGGGAATAAATTTAGAGATTGACTTAATGAAGCAATAATATAGATAGACAAAAACTGTAAGTTAATCTATATAATGATATTTTATTGCAGAATACGCAAAATAGAAATTATAATAGATAAAAAGTTACTACTTAATAATTCTGAAAAGAAACTGACTGAGATATTATGAAAAAATAAATACAGAGATAAATGTTTCTGAAAGAATATATTAATGTGAATAGAATAAAACAGATTATAAAGAAACCATGAAATTAAACAGAATCACGCGTAGAAAAATATAAAATGAAGCGAAGTAAAAATATTAAAGTAGATTTGGAAGGCGAAAAAATTTCTACTGGAGACAGAAGCGGCGCTAAGAAAATACGTATACATCGATATGTATACGGAGAGGAATTTACGTAATGAATATATCAATCTGAATATGAAAATAAGAATAGAATCACTCATGGAAGAAGATAGAATGTGTAGTGAAGGAAAATTTACATATATATATATATATATATTATATACAGCAGGCGTGCAAGAGTAGAAGTTTTTTTCCATTGGAAATACAAAGGTGGGAAAATAAATGAAACGGTGATTATAATGAGAGTTGTATAAAAGCAAATAAACTACCGAAGTTTATAATAAACAGTGTTAACAAATGAACCACTGAAATTGTGTGTGCGTGTGTAAATCACGTAGTAGGACTGAACCCGGCACCATGAGGTTGCGAAGCAAATTCCTGACCACAGATTTCCGCTTATAACCCCACCTGAGCATACAACCCAGATTTGCAACTGATATGTTTATATCAGTGAGAGTTTACAAAAAAATAACAAAAAACGAAGACGGGTGTGTAAACAACAAACAGATGTATAAGTTTAACGGCTTTTACGTTTCGAGCCTACGCTCTTCAACAGAAAGGCATAGAGATAAACAGAGAGAGAAAATAAAATAAAACATAGATAGATAGATAGATAGATAGATAGATAGATAGATAGATAGATAGATAGATAGATAGATACACATAATGTATTAATATATATATATATATACACACTTATAGTGATATACTTGTATTGGATATATATCTTACGAAAGGTATTATAATATTATATATCCTCAAATTAGTCTGCGCCTATTATATTTGATTCTTCCTGTACGAGATGATTTGTGTTTAGTTGTATCGTTGTATTGTTAGGCTATTTATAGGCTTAATTTCATTTTTTATATGAATGTAAGTATCTAATTTTTGTGAGATAGTACCTGGGCTTGTGTTTATTATTGACATAATGACCGTCACACCATGAAACAACAACGGGAATCTATGCATTTGTTTCAACCTTTCAACCATTATTCGACACCAGTCTAGTTTTTATCGCGCTTGATGTTAATCAAGGACAGTCCAGGTATGATAAACCCATTTTTCTTTATATATCCAAACACATGTTTGTCCTATTCATGCGAACCTTTTTTCAAAGACTTCACCGTGCGATTGCACCGTGCTATTGCACCGTGCGATTGCACCGTGCGATTGCACCGTGCGATTATATTATGCTGCTCTTTCTGATAGTGTGAGTGGCTGATTAGTTTCTGGTGTCTGTGCCTATATATGTATTGTTGCTGTTGTTTTCTGCCCATCGGTCAATAACATATTTTTGTATGTGTAACGTAATAGTTTAGAAAAAAAACCATTGGTTTCATATCTAGCGTGAACTAGACATCTCTTCAGTTTCTCTAAACGATAACCGTTCTCTGTAATATATATACATATATATATATATATA
>NC_069000.1:39704380-39708587 GCF_001194135.2 Octopus bimaculoides
TATATATATATATATATATATATATATATATATATACACGATGGGCTTCCATTCCGTTTCCGTCTACCACTACCAAACTCACACACATGACATTTGTTGGTCCGAAGTAATAGTAGAAGCCAATTGATCAACAGTGAGATAGAAGTTGAAACCACGCGTTTGCAAAACGATCTTCTTCATCACACAGCAATGTCTGCTGCGTCTATAGCTTCTTAACTACACACACACCGATGTGTGAGAATTTCATATTTACTTGTATTTCCAAGCTGAAATCCTCCAATGTACATTAATCTACAACAGATTAACGTCATATCCGCAAAGATAAGCTCTCTTTATTTGTTTGTTACTTTTTCTTTACCAACTGACATCTTTTCAAACGTTTTTTTCCAGTAATGACAGTGGATAAAAAGTTCGCTTAGTTTTAAGTACCTGACTGATTTTAGTCGATATGTAATCTTCCATCCCCTGCTTTGTTGACTAGATAACTTTAAGTACCAACAGAATACATAAAATAGGCCACAAAAGATAATTTTGTCAACGTCACTGATCTTCCAAACATATGCGTAGATTACAACGAAATATAAAAGATATATATATATGTGTGTGTATATATATAAAATATAATAATTATCTTTGAAAGCTAGCTTTCGTTTCAAATTTCCTGAGAATTTTGTGCTTGAGCACATTTAGTAAATATATAAATCTATATCACTGTTTGATCATTTATTCATTGTTGTGTGGAAACGATCGATCTTAACCTTGTAAAACACTGGAATATGAAGCTCAGTATCCTACTTCAAGCTCTTGACTTTTGCTTCTTTTTTGCTATGTGTGCATGAGTGATAATATATATATATATGTATGTGTGAATGTATGTATGTTACATGCATTTACATGCATGTATGGAAATATATGTGTGTGTGTGTGTGTTTGTGAGTGTATTTATACTCCATTTATACTCCATTATTTTATATTATCTGCTCCATTACACTCGAGGTGCTGAAGCATGTTTCAATCATCCCATTCGAGAGACAAGTTCTATACTAGTGATATGCTGCCTCAATGCACTCAGACTGCACAAACAACAGCTCACCATTTCAATGATATACCGAAATATCATCTCCACGGTCCATCTTGCTGCTAGATATAGCAGCCAACTGAAATTACATGTTTTTTTTTTCCTCTCTCGCAAAAGACTGCTCTAGTACAATTTAAACCACAGGTTTATATGTAGCAACTGAATAGGATAATAAGGGATCACAGCTCTAGCATCAATTATTTATAGTCAGCCAAGGAACTTTTTAACCCGCTCACGTAGGGCCAATCTAGATGTTAGATATAGCAGCCAAATATTCAGAAATTATATCTTCTCTTTCACAAATAATTCCACTTATATAATTTAACTCTTTTTTTTTTTTAGAATATTCTTATTGAAACACACTACTTTTGTTTCATTTAGTATACAAAATAAGGAAAAGGTTAGTAATATAACTGTGTCATTATTATGTAGCTTGGAATTCTAAGTGAAAGTTTTAAAAGCGGAGATTGTATCATACAACCAATGGCTGTTTCAGACAAGTTGGTATAAAAATGGTTAAAGAACAACAATACATCTAGAGATTGAATAAGATGGGGGAGGCGACATCTCCAAAGTCGACCTATCTGCTAGTTATAGCAGCCAACATATTAATATTATGCATTCTCTCTCACAAAAGGACCTCATTAATATAATTTAAACAAATCATATACCAACGGAACGAGATGGCAAGTCATCATCCTTTCGTTCAATTTAGCGACGATATGAAGCAACTGTACAAAACTACAAATCTTTTCTCTTACAAGACTAGAATTCTTTCTGTTACCACTAGAACAACTACGACACGCTTCCTGCTGTTGGATAATGTATATTCGGTGAAAGCTTAGGTAGGCCTAAATAGTGGCTTCAAATTTTGGCACAAGACCAGCAATTTCGGTGCAGGGTTAAGTCGATTACATCGACTCCCCCCACCCAGTGCTCAACTAGCAATTATTTTATCGAAAGGACGAAAGGCAAAGTCAACTTCGGTAAAATTTGAACCCAGAACGCAGATACGATCGAGATGCAGCTAACTGTTTTTTTAGGCGTGCTACCGGTTCTGGCAGCTCGCCCCCTTATACGTAGGTCTAAATAAACTTTTCTACTAAAGGTACATGACCTGAAATTTGGTGGGAGTAGGCCAGCCGATTAGATAGACCCCCAACACGCAACTGGAGAGGATGGAAAGACAAAATCGACCTCGGTGGAATTTGAACTCAGAACGTAAAGACGGACAAAATGCCGCGGAACATTTTGCCCGACATGCTAACTATTCTTTTCTGCTCTACACGCAAGGTCCGATGTTTATGGTGAGGGCGGCCATTTGATCAGATCGACATCAGTACGCAACTGGTATTTAATCTATCGACATCCTAAAGAATGAAAAAGGGAAGGTCGACCTCGGCGGAATTTGAACTCAGAACATAAAGACAGACGAAATACCTCTAAGCATTTCACCCGGCGTGTTAACGTTTCTGCTAGCACACCACCTTACGGAAAGACGGACAAAAATGCCGCTAAACATTTTGCCTGGCGTGCCAGCGGTTCTGCCTGCTCACCGCCTTGCGGAAAGACGGTTCTGTCAGCTCGTAGCCTTACGGTAAGACGGTTCTGCCAGCTGGCAGCTTTATATGTAGGCCTAAGTAATAGTAATTTCTTACATAGGCAGAAGTGCAGACAGTTCATAAGAGGACAGTCGTTCATATCAACAGCAGTACTTGACTAGTAATTTATTGTAGCACACCGGATGAATGATAATCAAAGTTCACCATGGTGACATCTGAACTCAAAACGTAAAGATCCAGAAAAAAGAATAACGTTGTAGGACTTTGTCCGACACTCTGATGATTCTGTTAAACCCACCCACCCCATGTGTCCAGCTGTTGATGCCGACCGAAGAAGCTCCACAGTTACCATTGTACGTATATCTATGATGGTAGTCCCTCATAGACCGAGTAAAATGGTTTTGAAATTTGTTGCAGAGCAACCTGCACAAATGATTTGTATAGAGAGATCTCTCCATCAAATCGACGTTTCCTAAACAGGAGAAACACACATCAGGTATCGAAGGGATAGTGGAACTGCGTGGGTTGATGTGATTGACTCAAGAACACAACGCACCCCACGGATCTTCAATTGAAACCACTATCTCGCAATCATGAGTACAACTCCTTAACCACTAGGCTATGTATCCTCGCTAGGTATAGCTATAACACAGAATTATCAAGCAAAACTGTGATAACAGCTTCTGACACGACGAAAACATGGCAGCCTGTATGATATCATTCACGCACCACATTGACAATAAAGTGATTTTCGCCACCATCCCATTTAATTTACGGAAATAAAATAAAAATATCTCCGGGTGAATAAAGCTACCATCTTTAAATGAAAACAAAATTGACCAGACGATATGTTTAAATGGTGATGGGGAAAAGAACGTACGGTGCCGAGACAGAAATTTGATAAAAACCAATGTTATAATCAGACATAATCAAATAAAATAGTGATGAACTGGTGGAAAAGAGACAGTTCGCTAATACGTTAAAAATGAGATGTGAAGTTAGTTGGAAAGTTAAAAGTGGGCGATAATTCAAGCAAAGATCAACAAATCGCCATATGATTCTTCAGAACAAAAAAAAAAATACATATGAAAAATTTAATTATTGTCTGTTGATTAATCTTTATTTCCCACCATCTTAAATTCTCTTGAGTAATTAGTAGCATTTCAATTGTTAACATAATAGCACCTTCAACAAGTTAATTCACATTCATGTCTGTTTTTTTCTACTTCAACTATATTTGTAACAGTCTTTCATTTTCACGTATATTCATACTATATCTACGCATTTGTATAAATCGATTTAATTCAAGTTAATATGATAGCTCTTAGAGTAAAGTGTTTCAGCAGAATATATTACAATACAATACATAAGTGTTTATAATAGACAAACCATTTGGTATCACCAGGTTATTGACTGTTATTTTTCTCTTGCCTGAAGTACAATCCATATAAACTGTTGTGGTTTGAGGGAGGAGAAAATTGCGTTTGCATCAATTATATATGTGTGTGTGTGTGTGTGTGTGTGTGTGTGTGTGTGTGTGTGTGTGTGTGTGTGTGTGTGTGTGTGT
>NC_069000.1:39711239-39711561 GCF_001194135.2 Octopus bimaculoides
GAGAGACACAGAGAGACACAGAGAGACACAGAGAGAGAGAGAGAGAGAGAATATATGAATCATATCACTGTGTCAAATGAGCCGAAGAGGCAAAATGATATGAAAGCATATATTTGAAAGGTGAAAAAAAAACAAAAATTAGAGGGCGATCGTATATGTTGTGTATGTAATGTAGAATGTGTTGTTGGCACTCCGTCGCTTACGACGACGAGGGTTCCAGTTGATCCGATCAACGGAACAGCCTGCTCGTGAAATTAGCGTGCAAGTGGCTGAGCACTCCACAGACACGTGTACCCTTAACGTAGTTCTCGGGGATATTCAG
>NC_069000.1:39711571-39712543 GCF_001194135.2 Octopus bimaculoides
AGTGGCTGAGCACTCCACAGACACGTGTACCCTTAACGTAGTTCTCGGGGATATTCAGCGTGACACAGAGTGTGACAAGGCTGACCCTTTGAATTACAGGCACAACAGAAACAGGAAGAAAGAGTGAGAGAAAGTTTTGGTGAACGAGTACAGCAGGCTTCACCACCACCCCCTGCTGGAGCCTCGTTAGGTGTCTTCACTCAATAAACACTCACAACGCTCGGTCTGGGAACCGAAACCACGATCCTATGACAGTGAGTCCGCTGCCCTAACGACTGGACCATCGCGCCTCCACTAATGTAGAATGTAATATGAAATAAATATGACGGAAATTTCATCTAGGTTATTGCAGGGTAGAAATCAATAGAAACTGTGAGGGCCACGATATTTGGACAGGAGGTAAGATATAGAGTTTGACAGGAGGTGCGAGTACAGAGTGATTCAAAAGACTCCATACATAGGAAAACATTATTTTTATAAGAAACGGTTTATAAGATCCCTTATCATGGGATCAAAGAACTGGTACAAATGTGCCTTCAGACAGTGCAACACGATGTCCTGTATTCTGAATGCTAAGCTGTTATTGTTGTGACCTGATGGATAGAGAAAATATGTTACCAAATTATCGCACAAACTTTTGACTGAACACAGCACACATACATGATTATGCTTGTGTATGTGTGTGTGTGTGTGTGTGTGTGTGTGTGTGTGTGTGTATGAGTGAATGTGTGTGTGTAATTCTATAGTCGATTAAATATGACTAGATTAATGTGGGGAATTATAAGCATAGTTGTATTACGCAACGCTACTTATCTGAGATGTGCATAAACAAATTATGAATCGTGAATTATCAATTAAAAATATATGATTCTCCATAATTCTCCGTATATGTGTTTGTGTGTGTGTGTGTGTTTGTGAGTGAATCTACAAGTTGTTTACATTGTCTCTCTTTGTCCTATTTTCTCTTATTCC
>NC_069000.1:39713110-39714641 GCF_001194135.2 Octopus bimaculoides
ATATGATGTACAGATCCGTGATAGAAAATTAAACAAAAAAAGTATTCTGTCTTGTGAGAGATAAATATTATTTAGTTAAAGGTCACTATGGAGGCACGTGGCTTAGTGGTTAGGGTGTCAGCATCATGATCATAAGATTGTGGTTTCGATTCCTGGACCGGGCGACGCGTTGTGTTCTTGAGCAAGACACTTCATTTCACGTTGCTCCAGTCCACTCAGCTGGCAAAAATGAGTAACGCTGCGATGGACCGGCGTCCCGTCCAGCTGGGGAACACACACGTCATAAAAACCGGGAAACCGGGCCTAAAGGTCACTATACATACATTAAAGAACTACTAATAGTTTCATTGGTTATAATTGTATGTATGCATGTATGTATGTATGTATGTATGTACGGAACATTTATTTCATGTTTTTTCTCGCAAATTAACTCACAAAGATCTAATCGAAAGGCGTCTAAGCTGGAAGAAATTTGCACAAAGTGCCGCATAGTGGGATTGAAACCAAGAGCTCAAAGTGTTGAAGCATCCTTCTTACCGCGCAGCCTCTCGTGCGCTTCTGCACGACGAAGCATAAACCTCTACACATCCACACCTGCGCCCATGTTACTATTCTTAAACGTCTCCTTGCACCACAGTAGTTTCGTTTCCCAAATATTGATCCCTGTATCAAATACTGCCTCACCAACAAAAGAACATGTTCGAATTCTTTTGGCAGCAAAGACACGATATCTTCTCACTGATAAAGTTTGACATTCCTGGACATCAAGTTTGCCGTTATTTGTCAGAAACGTTAGTATTGCTGTCATTATCAATTAGATTTAATCTAGCTGTCTTTGTTGATTGTAAATTGCCACAGTGTATTTGGCCATCTGAATATTATTATTATTATTATTGTTGTTGTTGTTGTTGTTGTTGTTGTTATCATTATTATTATTATTATTATTATTAATTATTATTATTATTATTATTATTATTATTATTATTATTATTATTATTATTATTATTATTATTATTATCATTAGTATCATTATTATTATTATTATTGTTGTTGTTGTTATTATTATTATTATTATTATTATTATTATTATTATTATTATTATTATTATTATTATTATTATTATTATCATCATCATTTTGCTTCGTCTTTACTATTTCTTTATACTACTTTCAATGATACATTTTCGTTAGCATATTTTACATCCTCCTAATCATCCACGACATCAACGTCAGCCATCTTCTCATCATTAATAAACTCATATATTGTTGTCGTCAACACATTCCAAGCCCGCATTATTATCGTCATATGGCTATTAACTTTACTTTTATTAGAAGCGTAGCTATCATTATCGTCATCATTATAACATTATAATCTTCGTTATTATATGCATGCACAGACGCACATACATACCGAAACATATTCAGAACAACCTAACATATGTAAATAGATTATGAACACCCATTAAACACACATATAGGCATTTATATAAACGCAAAAATATGTTTATATATATATATATATATATATATAT
>NC_069000.1:39714999-39717385 GCF_001194135.2 Octopus bimaculoides
ATAAATTCCTCTATTTACATAATATCGAGGTCTCTTTCTTTCTTTTGTTGTCTTACCTTTTCTATCAATATATATATATATATATATATATATATATATATATATATATATATGGTAAAGCCAAGTATAGTAGATGTATCAATAATATTTAATTAGTAGTCTAGTTATTATATTTGATTAGTTTAGGAATATAATGAGTGTAATTTTTTGTTGGGGTGTAATTCAATAATATTAATAATATTAAAATAATTAAATTATATAATATAAACAGATATTTATACAAAGGAATTATAAATTCGCATACACCTGCTAGAAATAAGAGCAAAAATCTTAAATTAATCCACCGTACAGCACCAAGATAACAGAGAAAAGCAGTATGCCAGGAAAACGGGAAGAATTAATACATTCAGCAGCACAAAATAAAATATTATGCAGTTTAGGACATGCAAAAGAATATATATAAGAATGTATGATGGAGAATTGAATATATGCGGAAGATATTTTGATATAATGATGTGAGTGCATACCTTGTATTGATTTTCATTTGAAGATTTATCAGAATAGTAAAGGAAAATGGTTATGTGGAAAAATATGTGATACAAAAATAATCAACTGTAGCAATTCCATTCTGGAATATTGGATAAGTGATATAAAAATTAGTAATGGCTTATAGTAAAATATTTTTATCGACTGTAGGTCTTGTGCCTGCAGTCGATTTCTGGGGAGGAAGCCAGTCGATTAGATCGACCCCAGTGCGCAACTGGTATTTAATTTATCGATACTGAAGGGATGAAAGGCAAGGTCAACCTCGGCGGGATTTGAACTCAGAACGTAAAGACAGACGAAATACCGCTAAGTAAAGTTACTACAACCCTTCAAGGACAGACGGACGAATGGATGGATGGACGGATGGATGGATGGATCGTATTTGATATTTAAAAAGATTTACTGAAATAAACGTTTTGCTTATCTTTCAATAATGGATATATATGTTTATATAATAAATCTCCATCATATCAAACCGCAATTGAAACGTAAATGAATGTTTAAAACGAAGATAAATATTGCTTTTTTATATTACACGTTGTAGAGTATATAAAAACGTATTTATTTTCACATCTGTATGTATAATAAGCATGTAACTACGCATACCTACGTGCAGCAGCATACATTTGTGAGCCATATATAAATATTCATACACCCATGCACATACCACTTACCTTCATATGCATTCGCTCTACTATGCATGCACATGCATACACATACATGTTTATGTATATGCATATATGTACCCACATCTACACACACACACACACACACACACACCTAATCGATCCGGTGCCCAATATATGTACCGATATCATACTTATGTTGAAACCAGCTGGCATATTCCCATATAAGCATACATAAATATGTGGATGTATTTTAGATCATATATTGATTCTTTATTTTTTTTTATGTACAAATATGCGCACAAATATCCCGTTGGTAGTTTTGCACGCATTTAAGAGGGAATTCTGCAAATGTATCATTTATATTTTACATATTCTTGAACATTTTTCTACTCTTTTATGTTTCACTTCTAATTCCCAACCGTCAAAAGTGATGGCCGCTTTTAAGAAATATTAAATTAGAATAAATTGTATTATATATATTTGATGCAGAATTGTAGAGAAAGAATAAGTTAACTTTCACTTCAAAATAGTCTGAGTGGGGAAAAAGGGCTGAAAATATTTCCTTCCTACAATGAGTTGAACTTCAGGTCCACTTCGTTAGAACTACTTTATAATAAAATATGTAAACCTTACTACAAATGATTTATATACTGCACCAGAGTTAATATGCAGGGTGTCCACAAAGACTGGGTACATGAGTAAATAAAATCATAACATAAACAATTATTAAATATACGAAATAATAATTTCTTAAAGTATGTGTTAATCCCCATGTGGGTACATGATATAAATAAAATCATGACATAAACAATTAAATATAAGAAATAATAATTTCTTAAAGTATGTGTTAATCGAATGTATGTATGTATGTATGTATGTATGTATGCATTGTATCTACAGACAGAGAGACAGATAGATAGATAGTTAGATACATACATACATACATACATACATACATACATACATACATACATACATACATACATACATACATATTAGAAGTTTATGTATATGTATGTAACCGAATATGAAGTCATCCGTTCGTGTATATTTGATAGGAAAAGCATCTTTTCCCACCTGAATTATTTTTCTAACGAATTTTCACACTTTCAACTTTGTAGACACCAAAATTACACCGAAGATAATTTTTCAAATATTATTTTATTGCCATAGCTACCAATGGCGTACAGTGTCTCCTTTTCTTTTACTTC
>NC_069000.1:39717492-39718051 GCF_001194135.2 Octopus bimaculoides
GGTAATCCGTTTATTTTGTTAGTTATTGTAAAGTAACTGTGTGTATGTAACGTCTAAATATGCATCGTTATTAACATGAAGTGACGGTTTTTGTTTCATATCTCAACAACAACAAAAACATATGACGCCATATTTCCTGGAGAAAATGCTTTATGAGCAAAATTTGTTCCAAACTTTTGAAACTAGAAGACATATTATGAGATACTTCACACATTTAAACAATATCCCCGTTAAACATTAAATGTCTGATAATCTGTATATGCAAATTTTTACACACACACACACACACAAACACACACACACAATTAGAGAACTTTATAACTGGAAACAGAGTGAAAATATGTACATCATTAACTAAGCAGCTACCGGTTTTCGTCGCTCTAATTCCGACCTATTCGTTCTAAATTAATAGGGAAAAAGGAATTCAAATAAATTAAATTACTTTAAACTTTCGTGATATCAATTGTGGAAACTCACTTTGCTTTTTTTAGAGATAACATGTATGTGATTTATATATGTGTGTGCGCGTATGTCTGTACGTAAATGTTCGCGTGTGGGG
>NC_069000.1:39720513-39721298 GCF_001194135.2 Octopus bimaculoides
GTGGTTTTGGTGGTGGTGGTGGTGGTGGTGGTGGTAGTGGTGGTAGCAGTAGTAGTAGTAGTAGTAGTAGTAGTAGTAGTAGTAGTAGTAGTAGTATTGTTGTTGTTGTTATTATTAGCATCATCATCATCATCATCATCATCATTATTATTATTATGGCTCTTGTTCGTTTTTCTTCCCGTCGTTGCTCTTGCTGTTTTTAGAACACCAGCGCTCCGAACCAAACTGTTGATGCTTTTTGTTATTTGGTGCCGTTCTCTGCTAGGAACAAGCTTTCACCTGGCAAATTTTGTAGATCTTCGGGCAAAATATCTTGTCATAAACACATTCTTTGTTCTGATCACACCCAAGTTAGTTTCGCCTTTCATCATTCCAGACATGATCAACTAACAATCAGTCACTTACTTAATTCGATGAAATCTGCTTCTATTCAGCCAGCGATATTTTTGGCTATGTGCCTAAGCCTGCATTCATTGATCTATTTCCTTGAATATATTATTAGTCATTGAAATGCAGTCATAGCAAACCCGATACTTACTGCAGACTCTATTTTATTGATGTCTGTTCATTGTACTGCAATATTGTGGAACATCGCATGACCATCACGTACACACATACGCGCATATACGCGTATACACTCACGAGCACATACACACTCACAAACACAAGTTCAGTTTTAACACTCACAGTCCTACACACACAGACATCTATATATATATATATATATATGTGTGTGTGTGTGTGTGTGTGTGTGTGTGTGTGTGTGTGTGTGTGTGTGTGTGTGT
>NC_069000.1:39721685-39722922 GCF_001194135.2 Octopus bimaculoides
TATATATATATATATATATATATATATATATAGATGTGTGTGTATCTATATATATATATAAGCGTGTGTATATGTATATGTATATATATATATATATATATATATATATATATAATCCAAGAAAGTTAGGGATTGGGAATCCAACCCACTAAAGAATAATATTTATCCAATATGCTGCCGGAAGGATACCCAATTATTATTACACTAGTGTTTTTACCAAGTGCAATAAATGGGTGCGGGTAGAACGATATTTTCCTCTTAATTTATACAGCAATAAGAAAATGGAGGGGAATATGTGATATTGTTTTTATTGTCCTCTTAGTTAATTAATAAATAAACAAGTAAATTGACATAATACAATGTCTGCAAGGTGATGAATACCACATCTTCAATTTAAGTATTTCGCAACAAATGTCTACCAAACAAAATTTCATTGTATGTATTTTAAGTTTTTCTTTATTCTTTAATTTTAAGTTCCAACTTCAAATCGCGCCACATACTATAATATAGAATTGATTATTTCTGTTCTGCTGTTTCCGCTAATGCGAAACTGCATGTTTGAATAGTTCTAGTTGTGAATTCGAAATGATGCCAGTAAGTTGCTTATGAAAAGTCATAGCGTTATGTCTACGAAGAGATGTCACTTTCTTTACGCAACGCGGAATTACTACTATGTAATAACAGTTTGAAACCTATATCTACATTCAAAGAATATATCGAAAACTGTTTCTGAATTTCCTTTGCATTTCAGACTAAAATACAGACGCCATCACACGGTAGACCTCGTTGAAAACAGTTACTTTATATCTAGACGCTAAGATTTTTATCTTTCCCTTCTCTCTTTATTGATGAATTACTAATAATCTACGACGAAATTGGAAAAAAAACGGAAACGAATAACTCATATTTCTTGCAGACTGTCATTATTTTCCAACTATTGAGAAAAATTTCGTTTCATAAACTTCTTAATAAAGATATAAGTTATGGCATGCTGAACGTTTCCGAAATAGTACTACACATGATTATAACTGATTAGAAATGTTAAGAAACTCGTAACAAGTAATAACGATACAAAATTAAGTGTATTTTATGCTTTTATTACCCTTATTTTTAATTTCAATTCAAAATATTATGAAGAAACCATTACCTACTGTGCATTAACTCTCAATGAGAATGCATATATATGTATATATACATACATATATATATATGCATATACATATATATATATATATAT
>NC_069000.1:39724082-39724623 GCF_001194135.2 Octopus bimaculoides
GTGTGTGTGTGTGTGTGTGTGTGTGTGTGTGTGTGTGTGTGTGTGTGTAAATGTATATGCATACAGATATACATACATGTATTTTAACAGATAGATAGATATGACGGGCTTCTTTCAGTTTTCGTTTCTCTAATCCACTCACGAGACTCTGGTCGGCCCGATGCTATAGCCCAAGGTGCCACGCAATGGGACTGAACCCGGAGCCATGTGGTTTAGAAGCAAGCTTCTTGCCACACACTCACGCCTTACTATCAGAAAACGATTTTTACTCATGTGCTGTACTCTTGGTTGACAAAGAGTTATTTTGCAAGCATACGGAATAAATTACTGTAACATAAAATTAAGTGTAAATGAAAAGCCAGCTTGCAGTGGTTTTCATGGATTACAAAACTGATTGAAAGATAGGAGATACTTATATTAAGAAGAAGAAGAAAAATAGGGACAATAATAACAACAGCAACAAGAAATTCCATTGGTGTACATAGTTAAATCTATGCATATAAATAAATATAATTATATATATACAACATATATATATATA
>NC_069000.1:39725925-39727795 GCF_001194135.2 Octopus bimaculoides
TGTGTGTGTGTGTGTGTGTGTGTGTGTGTGTGTGTGTGTGTGTGTGTACGCTTGTGTGTGTAATATTTTGGACTAGTGGGTATATGTCAATTAATGTGTTGATGTGTTGTTTAAAGCACTGGCGCGGTTTGGGCTACCTGGTGTCATCCGCAGTTGGGGCATATTTCCGTTGGATATACATCAGGAATTCGGTTATGTCAGTTGACATAATAATTGGTTAAGGAAACAGAAGATGGATTTGGCATTGGTCTTTATTTTGTACGACGATCATTTCGACCCATCCTGATACTGTCCCTTAAGGGCATGATTCTATGTATCTGTTGTGTCGACGCACCCAGGCGAAGTAGTAGTATCTCCCAAGACATATAAATAGAGGTAGTCTGGCTGTGGTAAGAGTGTTGAGTAGCAGTTGAGTAGCAGTTGTGTATCGGTTGAGTAGAGATCATCCGAAGGTGCTAGATAGCAGTAGCGTTGAGACAGAACAGTGGCGACGAGGATGAGATGCTCACACAGCCACTGTGTAGTATTGAGACATAACACTATCATACTGTGTTGCATCGATTTTGCAGTGTACATTCATACATAAAATAGTGTTTCGCAATAGATCTTGAGTTTAGGCAGTCATAACAACATGACCACCATTTTGTTATGGTAAGAATTCAATATCTTTAGCGAGACACTGCTTTATCTATGAATGTACCTGATGTGACCCAGACTGCAAAATGGATGAACACAACACGATGCATAGAATCCCATCCATAAGGTACAGTAACAGGATAAGTCGAAGCGATCGCCGTACAAAACAAAAACAATACCAAATGCATCAGTTTCCTTAATCAATTATATGATATATATATATATATATATATATATATATATATGCCTTAAACTGTGTACCAATGAGGGTTAATCTGTTCAACCCTTCAAAGTGATGCTCCAGCATAGTTGTACTCCGATGGCTGAAACAAAGCAAAACGTAATTAATTAATCCTTAATTAGCGGTCAAAGTGCCGCACAGCGGGATTGGTCGCGAAACAGCATGGTTACAAAAGCGAGCTTTTTAACCTCACATACCTGATAGTGCAATTTTTTCTTTAAATGCAAAACCATAAGAATATTAAATGTAAGCCTGAATTACGGAATACTACACGCACCACAATTTGTTCCAGATGCATTGGCATTCTCACTTAATTCCTTTTACAATTTTAACAATTCATCAAGCTTTTTTTCAAACGTAATTTTTTTACTAGCTACATACTACCATATTTCTGATACACGTCTGACAAATCTTCAGCTGCTGCATCACATTATCCTATCAATTGGTTGAATGAACAAAGAAATTATCAATCGTTTCAGTTACAACACGAAATAGGCTCATAAATGTTGTCTTCAGATTTTACATTGAAAATAAATCATCCTTAAAATGTGTTTCTTACAGTTTATAAACATTGCTGACAAATGACGAGACGGCAACCTCTTCATAGCATTTCTAAAAACAGTGACTTAATAAAATTCCATTTATTTCTAACTTTGTCAGTTCATTGAGCTTTTCTGAATATTATTAGCGGCCTTTTTTTTTATAGAATCAGTAAAAGAGTTTTGTTAGTTTTGCTAAAAATTATTATTATTATTACTATTATTATTATTATTATTATTATTATTATTATTATTATTATTATTATTATTATTATTATTATTATTGCGCAGGAGTGGCTGTGTGGTAAGTAGCTTGCTTATCAACCACATGGTTCCGGGTTCAGTCTCTCTGCGTGGCACCTTGGGCAAGTGTCTTCTAGTATAGCCTCGGGCCGACCAAAGCCTTGTGAGTGGATTTGGTAGACGGAAACTGAAAGAAGCCTATCGTATATAT
>NC_069000.1:39728082-39731733 GCF_001194135.2 Octopus bimaculoides
TGTCCATCTTCATGTTCTGAGTTCAAATTCCACTGAGGTCAGCTCTGCTTTCATCATTTAGGGGTCGATAGATTAAGTACCAGTGAAGCACTGGTCGTCGATGCAATCGACTAGCCCCCCTCCCCAAAAGTTTCAGGCCGAAAGGATGAAAGGAAAAGTCGACCTCGGGGGAATTTGAACTCAGAACGTAGCGGCAGATGAAATACCGCTAAGCATTTCGCCCGGCGTGATAACGTTTCTGCCAGCTCGCCGCCTCGACGGCTAACGTTTCTGCCAACTCGCTGCCTACAGGTGTTTTATAATGAGTCAACAATGAACGTATTTGTTGATGTACTGGCTTTTGTCATTGTTTTTGTAATTTAACAGCATTTCAACCCAATTTGTGCATGCGTATAATGAACTTATTCCTGTTGGTGACGTCATGCACGTGGAATTGCTGAGAAGTTCCTTGTTTTGAGTAAAAGAAAATACTGGAGCATCAGTTAAATATGGTTTAATTCAACACATTCTCCTCCCAAGTTCACACCCATATTGCAGCGATCCTTCAGATTTTCTAAGCCCACTGAAAGAACTCAGAAGTTTGGAACTACATCTAAGCCTTTCTAACAATTTTTTAGCACCCCTTCGTAAATTGCACCGAGTACAATATTATCCTGACTAGCATTTTTTCAATAAAACATTTTGATGTGATTTGAGGAAATTGCAACGGTTATTTCTCGCACATCCTGCATCCACCAATGATCTCCTTCATTGGCGTAGTAAAAATACAGTTGTATAACATGCAGTTAGTTGACAAAGTATATAAAATGATAGGTCGAATGGCTACATAAACCGGATTCTGAATGTCTACTTCTTAATTCAATATATGTCATCATTATCAATTTTCTCAAACAAGATATGACAACCATAATATATCAAGCGAATAACTTTTCACATTTCCCATATATGGTTGTGTGAATTGAATGATATCGGTAATAACTTTTGTTGCATTGTACGATTAGATTAACACATAAAAGAGAATACACAGAGAATAAAAGCTGAATAGATTAGTAACTATATTGATATTTCTCTCTTTTGAACTAAAGATTGGTGTGGTATATAATACCATACAAGAGATAGTGCCATGTAGACTGTATGCTTATTTTCAAGATTGTATTTATAGCAGTTGAGAGGAAATAAAAATACAGCAATTTATAAATTTATAGAAGGATCAGTGAAAGATTTTCCCATTTCTCAAATATTCAATCAAGTACAATATTTTGGGAACTGAATTTTGAGCAATGAAGGGAATCGGAGGTCACAGGATGACATTCAAACCAGTTCTTGGTTCAACGCATTCCGAAAGATGAGGATGATATAATGCAAAGTTTATTTAAACCTTAAAGTGCTAAGTTGCAAACTCATTGATGTTTCATAAGCAACACTTTAAAAAATCGAGGGAAAAAATAATACCTCATAGACGCAGGTGTGGGTGTGTGATAAGAAGCTTGCTTCCCAACAACATGGTTCCGGGTTCAGCCCCCTGCGTGGTACTTTGAGCAAGTGTCTTCCACTATAGGGCGGACCAAAGCCTTGTAAGTGAATTAGTCCTTTCATCCTTTCGGCCTGAAACTTTTGGGGAGGGGGGGCTAGTCGATTGCATCGACGACCAGTGCTTCACTGGTACTTAATCTATCGACCCCTAAATGATGAAAGCAGAGCTGACCTCAGTGGAATTTGAACTCAGAACATGAAGATGGACAAAATGCCACCAAGCACCTCGCCCGGCGTGCTAACGATTCTGCCAGCTCGCCTCCTCAATAATAATGACAAAACTACAAGAAGCCTATCGTATATCTATATTTATATATGTATATCTTATGTGTCTTTGTTTGTCCCCCCCACCACCACCAACCGATGTTGGTGTGTTACGTCCCCTTAATAAGCTGTTCGGCAAAAAAAAGGATACGGTAAATACTTGGTTTACAAGGCGGTGCTTCAGCATGAACACAGCCAAATGACTAAAACAAGTAAAAGAATGAAAGAATCTACATATTTGTTGCGGTCATTAAAATTAGTTGAACCAGTTGAACCAGTCCTATCTTAAAAGGACTGGAATTTATTCTTTCGATGGCTTTTGCGGAACTGCAAAGTTACAGGAACGTAAAGAAACAAACAGCTCTTGTCAACTAGTGGTGGGTTAGAAACACAAACAAAACGACACATACACACACATATATACACATGTATGCATAAGTGTATACATATATATATATATATATATATATATATATGCGTGTGTAAGTGTGTGTGTATGTATGTGTGTGCATACATAAATATATAGATACACATATATATATATTTACAGATATATATATGTGTAGGTATGTATGTGTATATGTATATATATATAATGTAAATAATACATATATATACTCTATATATATATATACTTCGCAAATGTTTAATATATTGGCACCTGGAATGAAAAAGAATAATTACATTGTAAATTCTAAATCCGCTGAAAACATATTAAGACGCTTAGATCAGGAATGTTGAAAATTAAGGGTGTCTATTTACCTCCTACATGTCTTTGTGTATATTCTCTATAAATTCGTATACAAATCAACTTCATGTAAATGCTAACATTAGGTTTTCACAGGTAGCTGACCCACAAATGTTGCCAAAGTATTTTTCTTACGTATAAAGTTTATAGTAAGGAAACAAAATTGTCTTCCTCCTATCACTGCGCTTTTATAAATGAATTTCGCATATACATTACCTTATGGATTTCTTAATTATAATTATCAAAGTATCTGCAATTATCCAAGTGGCAACTCAGCCCAGACAACACTTTTGTCAAAGATCGTGACAACTCAGGACAATAGTTCTCAACCGGGATTCATATAGCCCCTGAGGGTCCATAAAAGATTTTTGTCGGTCCACGCAACAAAATACTAAATCGAGGACCTACAATATTAATTTAAGGGTAGCTGAAAATATTTTCTTTATATGTGTGTATTAGTATGTATTACAAGAAACAGCTTGGCTTTTTTTGTCTAACATTTTACATAGTTTAAGTTATGCAAGTGAATGTCTGAAAAACAAAACAGGAATTTAGAAAGAAGTTTCTATAAAACTAGTTTTTAAACATGGAATGGCAATGGGGACCCACGAAATTGAAATAGCAATCAAAGGGTTCCATACGTAAAGAATGCTTCAGAACCCCTACCTTAGGGGAGTACGTACAAATTTAGCGAGAGCAATTTAGAATATCTCTTCAACTGCTGTTTTCCCTGCAGAACTAAATCTTTGCGATTGAATAGTTAGAAACAAATTCACAAATTTAAATTGCAAAAAAGTTAAAATGTAAACAAGTAACAGAAAATAATTCCATCATATTACATTAATAACATCGTTTCCTAATTTAATGTGAAATTCACGTGATTTGGGAGCAACGAAAGTGACACTTTCCTTCCGAATGATTTCAGATAATGGAAAAGCACTGTACTTTTAATTAGATATTTACCTTCGTCCATTCGAGTTTTATCACAAGTTATTTTAATTTGCAATTTAATATGAAGTTTTTTTGCATTATGCATTTTCGATTAGAATAACACCTGAAGCCGCTTAGAGCTACTTACTCTTACAATATATTATATATATATATAT
>NC_069000.1:39732495-39736801 GCF_001194135.2 Octopus bimaculoides
AAATAATATTAAATTTTTAAATGTTCAAATTGGATTAAAATTAAATAGAAGTATTCTGAAAAAGATAAATATCTACTATTAAAGATTTTGAGAATTAAAACAAATTATTATAGTTCAAACTTTCTATGAAGTTATTCTTTTCTACTCTAGAAATTTTTTGGTCAGGGACCAGTCGATTAGATCACCTCTAGTACGCAACTGGTACTGAATTTATCGACACGAATAGGTTGAAAGGGAAAACCGACCTCGGCGGAATTTGAACGCAAAGACAGACGAAATACCTCTAAGCAATTCGCCTGGCATTCTAACGTTTCTTATTTCTTTATTGCCCACAAGGGGCTAAACATAGAGGGGATTAAAACTATATAAGTTCTTCACAGCAAAAATTTGAAAATGAATTTAAGAAGGTCTCGCTGTGAAACATTACTGTTGGTAGCCGTATTTTGGAAGGTAGACGATTCCAGGAACTTATCGGATGAATTTTATAAATTTACAATTCAAATGTATAAAATTAACATTAGAAACTCATAACAATTATTGGGATATATGAAGCATTGTTACGAGAAAATTGTCCACGAAGGCTTGTTGATCTGTCGATTGTTATATGGACGTAGCTCAGCGGAAATGATTTTCACAAGAGTCTCTTATGTTTCAGAGAAGTAGGCCTTTAATTGAATGGAAGAATATTTGGAATGTGTAATAAAAAGTAGCAGCAATGGGAGGAATGAAAGCTTGATTTCCAGTTAAAGTAATATCTGTTAGCAAAATTCTTACTATTTTCATTTAGTACATGATTTACGAGAGGTATTAGCATCTAACAAAATTACTGCTGCTTGGAATACAGTATTACTAGACGCAGTTTAATTATTAACTTTTATAAACTTGTACACTAAATAGTCGCCTCTTCACAAATCCAATTTCAGCAAACTTTATTAAAAACGGAAGTGCATTGTCTCTCAACTGGACAATTTTTGAAACGGTTATTAAAATTTTCAAAATGACATAATATTCCTGTCAGTGAAAAATTCAGATTTGGCTAATTTGTTTCACAAAGAAGATTGATTATGTAAATTAAGCTATTCCATTGATGTTTCTAGAAAACTTAATGAACTTAAAATGTTTCGACAAGGAGGGGAAACCAATATTTTCAAATTAAATCTAAAATTCAAGCTTTCAATAATAAAAAAAATAATAAATGCAAAACAGAAAATGATGAATTAAAAATGTTTCCGTATACAAATGATGAAATTTTGAAAACGCACCGAATTTTCATTTGATCAAGCAAATGATAATTGATTATTTGCAAAGTCCAGAAGGAAAATTTTAGAAATAGTTGTGGCCAAAATTAAATTATAACCAATTAGATTCGTTTCACACTTCATTCGCAGCTGAAGTAGCGTGCATAAAATCATTTGCCATTAACAACTCAGAACGGATATGCAAAACTTTCGACCGATTCAAATCGCAGGCTTGAGTTTCTTGTGAAAACTTTAAATGCGTTTTAGCATGGGGGTTTCCGCTTAAAATTCTTATTTTCCGGCTTGAAATTGAAACCTTTTTGTCTAGTATAACAACGTATTTATGCAAATCAACATTTTCGTTGTTGAGTGGGTTTAAATTTTAAAAAATCTTTCCATGATTTAGAAATCGCCCTTGGACCAGCATTTACAAATATTACACCGAGATTTGGTTCATTGTGCAAAAATAAACAGTGGCTTCCATCATTAAACATTTCAAATCTTCTTCCATTCCATTAAAGGCCAACTTCTCTGAAACAAAAAAAGATATTTTTCCTTTTCTAATAAATTAAAAGCTTAAAAGACTTTTTTTCCCCTTTCCTATTAAATTTAGAGCTAAAAATTAAGAGTTAGTTTAGTTAGTTTTTATTGTTTTTGCAAAATATGAAGAGGTTTGCGACGAATTACGGCAATTGTTTTTTTTTTCCTGGGTAGAAAAGTTTTATGCTTGTAATTTTATATTAACTGTAATTTTGAATTTTATTTTAACTCAAAAAGCATAACACATGTGATGATGTTTTTTTTCTGTTATTTAAAGACATTGGTTTATTTTTGTATCATTCTTTTTTAACCTAATATGGTTGCATATGAAAAATGTTGATTTATAATTTAATTTTTTTTTTAACTCAGTAGTTGCTCCTGGCCCTCATTGATTTGAATTCTTGCCCGAAAAACATTATTTATTGTTATTCATTGATTTATTTTATTTTATTTTTCTTTGTCAAAACACACACCTCGTTTATGTTTGCTAAATAAATATGAATACTTCCTTCTACACATAATCACCTCTTTCCAACTGTAAAAAAAAATATACGATTTATATCTCAGAAAAAACATAGATATACGTAAGAATTTTATTTACAGAAAAAGGAATTATTCCAAGGGTGGTAATTCCTCTAAAGAAGTGTCACTTAAGTAGTTCTGGAAGTAGAATTTTACGTGTCTGGTCTTCCGTGGGAAAGCTCACTAATGGCTGACTTTTACCAAAACTGTGCGCAGTCAGGCACGCAGAGATAATTTCGAATTATTTCTACCACCAAATTTGGGTAAATCAACAAATTTTATTTGAAAATGCGGGGCACAATTCAAATCTTTTAGGTTACCTGAGCTAAACCAGAGGTATGTATTTGCTAGTATAAATTACTAGAATTACATATATCAGAATGGCTTATACTAACCAGTGCGCACAGTTTGTTTAACCTACAGTTCTTTAGTTAGCTCTATACTTTCAGCTTGATGAGAAGCAGTGTCACTGGTGTTGTGAGAGATGCGACGAAAGGCAATACTTCACAACACAGTATCATCTCTATTACTAGTAATATTGGTTTCAAAATTTGGCACAACGCCATGATTACATCGATGCCAGTGCTCGACTCGCCTTTACTTTATCGTCTCTGAAAGGATGGAAGGCAAAGTCAACGCCGCCGGATCGTGAAGACGGATGAAATGCCGTTGTGCTAACGAATTTGTCAGCTGGTTGCCTTCCAAGGACTACTAACGTTGCTTTCAAATTTTCGCAGAGACACAGTAGTTTGAGGGAGGATGTAAATCAATTACATCGACCCTAATGTTCAAATGGTATTTACTTTATCGACCCAGAAACAATGAAAAGCAAACATGACCTCGGCGAAATTTAGACCCTAACGTAAAGACGGAGAAAATACTGCTAAGCATTTTGCCCTTCCGAACCTAGAAGCCCACCGCCTTACAATTAATTGTAATATAGTTAACTATTTATTTCCGCTGCAACATAAGAGAGGCTTTATAAAAGCTAGCTCACACTCGTGTCAGAATTTCACGGGTAAGGACAGCGAATGCTGTTTCTCGTTTAGTATTTAACCTTTGCAGAAAATAGCCTTGTAATTTTTTTTCCTTTCTTTTTGTTTTTCTATTTTGTAAAATACTTCGTCAGTTAGGAAGAAAATGTCACTCAGAAAAAAACTTGTCAAATCAAAATCAAATTGGATGATAGTGAAATTTGTTAGAAGACATATAACTGCATATCTGCAAGATAATATGACGTTTCGGCGTAACTTCTCAATGACTACAGTAAATTATCGGAAAATCTTCAAAAGAATTCGAAATTATTTCTTCAAATAGAAATTATGAAATTTCGTTATCGTCCATGTGATTATGAAGAATTATTCAGTGACAAAAAGATGGTAATCTGTGATGTTGGTCTATGTTAATGAAATTTTCTGGCTGTATTGTTTACCATTCTCACAGTTATTAATTCCATATAAATTTTCTATGTTAGTTTTGTATGCATTAACAAAGTATATGAATACAGTCTCTGTCTCATATTCAGAAAATTCGTTTTGATGTTTATAGGTTTTCTGTAAGAAAGATGGATAAAATGCTTAGCGGTATTTCGTCCATCTTTATATTCTGAGTTCAAATTCCAAATATATAGACTTTGCCTTTCATCACTCGGGATCGATAAAATAAGTACCAGTTGTACACAGGGCTCTATATAATCGACCTTCCCTATCCCCTGAAATTGCTAGCCCTGTGCCAAAATCTGAGACTAATATTTATAGCTTTCAATAAGGCGGTGAGATAGCGTAATCGTCAGCACACTGAACAAAATACTAAGTGGCAATTCCCTCCGTCTTTACGTTTTGAGTTCAAATTCCGCTGTGGTCGACTTTATCTTTCATCCCCCTCGGGATAGATAAAATATGTACCAGCTGAGTACTGGGGTCCATGCTTGCACACTTTCCCAAATTTGTTTTCAACACACGATTTCACATAAAAAAAATCTTGCAAAACAAATATATATATATATA
>NC_069000.1:39737588-39740620 GCF_001194135.2 Octopus bimaculoides
TATATATATATATATGCGTATGCATACATACACATGCGAACAAATACATACTTTCCTACGCGCTCAGAAAGACACATTCATATGTGTTCACTTTTCGCATTAATATCTGGTGACATTTTATAAAAACAAAAATGTTTTCCACTTTTTCGTACTTGTTTTAGGAATGATTTTACTTTCTTTGGGCCTTAGGTAAATGAAACGAAACCAAACGCTAATGAACATATAAAAGTAACTGAATGGCTCCGACATACTGTATGATATTGATATGTAAGTTTATTTCCGTTCCTTGAAATGATTTGGTATTTGTATGCTCTGTACTTAAAAGCATTGGTTTGTCAGATAGCAAAATATTCTAATGAGAAGGCAGCGAGATGCAGAAGACAGATGAGGAGATATTAAGTCATAGGAAGAGAACAGTCATTATGAAAGAGTAGATGAGCAGAAATAGCATTTTCTGAAGACGCCAATATATTTAATGAGCGGATAGGACAGATTTAATGAGCGTTTATAAATGAAACTATGCATGAGAGTACTTCTCATAGAGGGCACGGCATACAGGTAACGATGGGCGCTGAAGAGAGTTCTGTCATATTAGTGATGTCGTAATTGTAAAAGAATTGGTGAGAAAAAGCGAAAGAGTTCGTCGAGGATAGAGTATACCAAGGGGATATATTGTTGACTTGCTCCTGTCATTAGGCCACGACCATGCTGGTGTGTCAGTCACTAGACAACGACCCTGCTGGTGCAGCCCGTGGAAGTGTTTAAACGAACGGTACGACTCTAGAATTTTTTTTTTTTTTTTTTTTTTTACATGTTCAGTCTGCCACTTATTCCGTTGTTTTTGTCTATCGAACTGCTAATTCATGTCGATGTTAATAAACTGAGAACGGTTTTTATGAATTGGTGGGAATATATCAAAATACACGACGACACACAGACAGAAACTCCTATACACACATCCACACGCAGTCACTCACTCGAGTTCCTTTCTGTGGAAGAGCGTAGGCTCGAAACGTTAAAGACTTTTTTCACTTCCTGAGCGTTATACTAATACATCTGTGTGTTGTCTGCACCACCTGTCTTCATCGTTTGTTTGTTTTTTTGTGAATTCTCCCTATATATATATATATATATATATACATTGGTACTGAATTCGAGAGGACAAAGAACGTGACTGTTGTAGTTCAACCGTAGATTAAATCAGATCTTTACAATTATTTCTATATCATTCAGGGTTTCTCTTCTTTAGAACTGTACAATGTGAACTCAGAATGATTTCACAGTTATTTCTAGCATGTCAAACATGTCAAATAAACATAGACTGTCTCCTTCAATGACACAGTAGTTAAAGAGTAGCAGCAGAATTACGGTGAGCTTCTAGATCAGAAATGCCAAGATATGTAGCATTCTGAATGTCTACTTGTTAATTCAATATACGTCATCATTATCAATTTTCTCAAATCTGATATGACAGCCACAATATAGGAAAAGAATAGGTATTTACCACCTTTTCTATAAATGCTTGTGTGAAATGAATGATAACACTTGCAATTTTCTCTGTATAGTACCATTAGATTAACTCACGCACATTATGCTATGCAATAATAGTAATAACAAAATCAACAACAAGAAGAGGAACAACAGCTATAATAATAATAATAATAATAATAATAATAATAATAATAATAATAATAATAATAATAACAGATGAAGAAAGTCACACAAATATTGACCCAACAGAACTACATGATCTAAAAAATCAAATCATGATTGAATGGATGAAAATTAAAGAAACCAGTATGAATGAATGAATGCAGTACTCTCCCAAAAATTCGCAATTCTAACCAAAACCTGAAAATAATTGGTAAAATCCGCCTTGCACTTACGGATATAATTTCAGCTAATGATATTGATATCACAGATCTCAACCACCTGTACTATGAACAGCAGCAGCAGCAGCAGCAGCAGTAGTAGTAGTAGTAGTAGTAGTAGTAGTAGTAGTAGTAGTAGTAGTAGTAGTAGTAGTAGTACCGAATATATGAAACCACTATATTCATATTGCTTCGTCTTGAACTGCGTACAAGTTTCATGTAATTTATCGTGACGGAGATGCGAATTTTACGCTTTTTATTTATTTATTCCTTTAGTTATTTATTTATTTATTTATTTATTTACTATTATTTTCAAGGTTCTTAGTAAAGAAACAAAACTGGTAAAGAAATAAAAAGAAATAAACTGAAATAATTCAACTATTAATAAACTTGTAGCAGATACACAAAGAGATTATACACTTCTCTATGCATTTCCGCCAACTATTTTACAGCTATGAAAACCAACAACTATATAATTTAATTCAAACCGCCATTTTGTAGTCAGTGCTTCTGTGATATTCTAAATTTTTGCTGTCTTTTTTGTTTGTTTGTTTGCTTTTTTGCATTTGTTTTGTTTTGTTTTTTAACGACGAAATCAGTCACTTGCTGGTGTATTTATTTTTGTATTAATCAGAATGGCTTTGGAAATCGTTCTTAGAACACAACATTTACGTTACGGCGAGGATATTTTTGTTCTATACTATGAATAAAATACACGTACACAGTTACTCAAATATATGTCTATATGCCTTCGTTTAAGTTTGTATTTGTACAATTCACTGATTTATATCAGCCTACTATATAAACATGGTATGAAGGATGATTTCCAGCTGTATATTACGATTTCCAGCTGCATATGTAAACGTGCAAACCCACGAGTGTGTATAAATAAACGTAGATAGACTTATCGATAGATAGATAGATAGATAGATAGATAGATAGATAGATAGATACGTACAAAACATACATACATACACTCATATATGTATAAATACATACATAATCATAAATACATACATACATGTGTGTATATATATATATATATTTATATTTACCAATCTATCGATATATACATATATACATACATACATACACACACATATATTCATATATATATGTGTGTGTTTATATAAATATATATACATATATACATACATACAT
>NC_069000.1:39741098-39747828 GCF_001194135.2 Octopus bimaculoides
ATATATATATATATATATACATGTTTGTGTGTGCGTGTGTGTGTATGTGTGTGTATGTATGTATTTGTGTATGTATGTATTAATGTATGTGCGTGTGTATTATATATGTATAACGGGGCATTTGAATATGTAAATACCAATCTTGAGAAATAAGGCTTCTGAAAACCAGAGAGCTTATAAGTTTGTTTTTATTTTGGGGGCCTAAAACATAACTTCGTCGAGGTAATATTGTATGACACATATGCTAAAGAGAACAGAGAATATTATGGTTTTGGAATATTTATTTATTTGTAAACGGTGAGGTAGAAGTAATAAGGAAGACTAAGTTTTATTTCCAAACTCAAAAGACTCCAGCGAAAAGAAAGATATAACAAGATTTAAACAAAAAAAGACCTTTTAAACCTGTTACTAAATCAGGTAGAGATAAACGCGAAACTCTGGTTCGGTTCTTGGTAACTTCGTTCGCTGCTCCCTTATCATTTGTTCAGAGCTGTTGTGGACTTCACCTTAAGCGTATCAGTCCACCCGTAGCTGACCCGTTCTCCACGCTTCGGCACCTGTCTGATCGAAGTGTGAGTGGCGAGCGCCGCCAGGTTGGCACCGTTGGCCGAACGCGATGTGGGAATAGCAGACACTCACGTATATTCGTGCACGCGAACGCATACACGTCCACACACATACTCGCTCACACACACACACACATACACACACACACACACACACACTCATATGCACACATACAGTTATACACCGGTGCACGCACATATACATAATACATAGAAAGATATAAGTACATGCATACACGCATACGTACATACGTACATACATACATGCAAAAAACATACATACATATCCTCTAAGTATGTGTGATTATATAAAAAAAAATAATGCTTTAGATACGTGAAAGCAAAAGGTATCTCGATCCACATATTTTGTAAAATTTCATAAAAGATTTGTAAAATGTTTTTAGTAGCAGATCCAAACTTAAAGTGCACGACAGTTTTGATAATGTGATTACTGACCAATTCATGTCGGAATGTTAATCAGATAAGCTGCATGTATTCGCTGATAAAGAGAATTCGTATAGCTTACGCGTTAGACCGTATTTCAAATATCTATAAGAAGTTTTGTAAAGGAGCTTATAAGTTTATAAATCTCAAAGCAAAAGAAACACTGAAAATGACGACAGATTATAGGAAAGAACAACTGATTTCCAAGCAGACATATGCAACACTTAACGACCATACAATAAATTTTCGTATTGACTCTATGTTTAGATAAATTAACCCATTTAAACCAGAGGTAATTATAGTTAGCAAAAGAATATGTTTTAAAATTCATTTTGAAAGTCAAGCAATTTCATCTTTATGACGATGATGAAGCATTTTAGAAGTGCTTGAATGGTTTCATAAGATAAAAGAGAAGAAAAACTATAGATTTATAAATTTCGATATAACAGACTTTTTTCCTACACTAACCATGTCTCTGTTTATTGATGTTTCTGCATCACTTAAAAATAATGCTGCGTAATTTTAGTGATTTATAGTGGACGAATTTATTTTTTTGTTCGTTTTCTTTTGTATTTTGTAGAAATTGTAAACAAATGAGATATCAAATCTGTTTTCTTCTGTACCCGTATCTAGCTAAAGTATCTAGGTACGGGGTATTTCGTTATGCAATCATAATATGCTATAAAGTATATTAAACGTTTTTATAAGTCAATATCGCGTTCTACTGTGTTAATGTCATCTCTGCAGATTTTCTATAGAAATTATATCCAGCACAGATTTTTCGCTACAACGTTTCGTATACGAGACGTCAGATGTAAACAAACAATGAGATCGAAGATGAGAATAGGGTAATGCGTGTATGTGCCATATTTCAGAGGTTTTGCTCAACTATCAACACCCATTCAATCATTTAATTATCCTCGAACGTTACATTTTCCTAGCTTTGACCTCATTGCTTCTTTACAACTGATGTCTCGTATACGAAACGTCGTAACAAACATCATTGCTGGCTATAATTTCTATCAAATATCTGTGGAAATAATCTTAACAAGTAATGTAAAAGCGCACTGCTAACGCGGTATTGACTTATTAAAACGTTTAATATATTTATAATATATTCTGGTTGCGTAACCAAATAGGTACAAAATGAGGTATATCATAATCACACATATAAACATTCACATACACACTACGCTCATTTTATATTAGGAGATTGTTACTCGGTATAGTAGCAGTTGTTACTTGATATAGTAACCGTAATATTCAGGTTTTTCACAGCAATGGATACAGCTAATGTCGACGCTTTACAAATTTTTAGAAATTTTAGTTGCATCTTGCAATCCAGGATGGCTTTACAAAGCGCAAATCCTTCCTATAAATTTATTCAATTTGAGACAAAGTTCATTGAAGACATTTACATTATGAATGTAGTTATTTTAATTCGTGTAAATTATCGATAATTTGGCATCTAAAATTAATCTTAATTTTTAATACAATTCATAATGATGAAGGAAGCCTCCATTCATTTCATTATTGAGACAATAAATAGAATGTTTTATTAATCTCATCATTTCTAGTTTCGTATTCAGCCCGACATTTTTATCTCTGCTTTCACCAGCATTTGTTTCTTATTTTAAGGTCTCTTTTTAGTTTAACATCCAATCCATCACATACTCTCATCCAAGCTGGTTTAATGATTTGTTGCTTAATGACATATGACTATTCCAAAGGACCTTGAAGGGCGTTTAAATCAAAACTAACATCATAAAAATGCACGGTATGATCCTGGATATGCTTCTGAAAACAGAGATATGGAATAAAACTTAATTCTAAATCCTGGCCAATACAAGAAATTAAACGTCAAAATTTGATCCAGCACCTGACGTGTTTCCTAAAAGTTCCACTTTAATATTCAAGTATTCGTAAACTGTCTTCAGTCTCTGTTATAGAATACCATCGATTTTCAGCGCCAGATCTTGGCAATTATTCCTACAGTGCCTCTCCATGTTTACTAACAGTGAGTTTAGCAAAAAAAAAAACAATGACAAAAGAACGAATTGCAATGTAGAAAGTCCCCATCAAATATCAATGTTAGCTGCACAAACTCCACATTTCTGTAGTTTTCATTTAATCCTCTAATGAACAGCACGTTTGCACCACTATCATATATATAACTAATTTCAAAATTACTTCGATCACATTTTCAACATCTCTTCATTTTTATTAGAAAACGAAGCACTTTTATAAAACTTGGTTTGTTTTTAAAATTAATATCAACGTAGCAATCTCTTCTGCTATATGCTCGCCTTCAGCTTGATCTCCAGTTACATCAAACATGAAGACTAAACCCAGCACATAGAATACTAGATTAAAATTTCTAGCGAAGAGAATCTGAATTACTTAATTCTGTACAAAAGGCGGAGAATATATTATTTTTTGAGAATTGTCTTCTACAATATAGGATGATTGTACGCTCGCAATTTTAAGAACCCACCTAAATTTCCCAAATTGCTTTTGTTTTCTGTATGGCTCACGAGATTTTTTTTTTTTTTTGTGTGTTGCTAACAAATTTATACACTGGAGATTTTGATAACAAAATCTTGTCTTTTAGTCTTCCTGATAAAATTTTTGCTTGAAGCTTTGTCAATGAAAACTCGTTTTTGTTAAATGATTTTCATTAATTATCCCTTATTGAGTAAAACACAATCGATGTTGTTTGTTTACTTAAGAATGGTGCTAAATATTTTTGGTGATTGCTTATAATGGAATCTGTTTAGTTTTTCCAATAGGGACTTATTGGACTTTTAAGAAAGTAGTAAACAACCATAGCAGAAACTATTTATTTCTCTAGAGAATAACCAAGTTATAAGCACCGTTTCTCAATATCAATTTCCTAGCATTGTTTTAAACAATCTACGTACATTGATCGACATTGTGTAAGAACAAATATCCCTTTACAAGTTTGAAAATTCTTCGAACGCAATATAAATATCTCTATCCGTTAACCGTTCGGTAAAATTACATTTTGTGATACGTTTTCAAGTATCAAGCATCTTATATCGCACTTGGTACAGACTTACTTTTCTCATGATATTTTCGATATTCCGCGTTGTATAATATTCTACACCTTTCCAAGATACATTCTGTTATTGGAAGATACACAGTTATCCTTATTATAATACATTGTTGAATAAATCTACGTTTATTTCTGATGCAGATAATCGTAGGGAAGAAATAGTTTCAATAAATAAGTCCTCCTTGCATTTTTTTTCCATCCTAATTTCAATGTTGGGTTGTTGGACAAAGTTTTCAAAAACTTATACGCACGCGCGCACACAAGCACTCTGGTTAAGTAGCGAGGTGCGTATGGTTGTGCTGTTGAGAAGACTGTTTTACAGTATCATGGTTTGAGGTTCCATCCCACTGAGAAGCAACTCGAGCAAATGTTTTGACTATAGCTTCGGGCTAAGAAATACACTATGAGTAAATTTGGTAAATGGAAAGTGTTTAAACCCTCGTCGTATATATACACGTGTGTGTGTTTGTGTGGATACGTGTATGTATGTATGTATTATATATGTATGTATGTACGTATGCACATGTGTAAATATGTATGTATGTATGTAGCGGTGTATTTGTGTGCCCAATGTTTGTGTTTGTCACACACCTACCGTTTGAGTATCGGTAACTACTGAACCGCTATGTTACAGGGACGTAAACAGACCAACACCGGTTGTCAAGTGGCGATTGTAGGACAACCATGGACATACAGACAAACACACATAGATACATATATACATATGTACGACGGACATTTTTCTGTTCCCCTCTAACAAATCCATTCACAATGTGTGGTTGGACCTAGACTATAGCAGAAAGCACTTGCCCAAGATGTCACGCAATGGAACTGAACCCAGAACAATGTGGTTGGGAAGTAAGCTTCTTAACACACAGCCACGCACGCGCCTACACACATACACACACACACATTCATGCGCGCGCGACTTACACACATATACTTACGTATATACAAGGAGCGGCTGAAAAGTTTCTGGCTTTAGGGGCATCACGAAAGGCCTCGATGAAGGCTGATCATTCTGAGCCGAAGGACCACTGCAAAAAGCGTACAAATAGGAGAGAGGATTGTGTTGAATAAAATTACAAATAGCTGATCCTCCTATACTTCCATTTACCCAGGGCCATAAACTATTCAGCAAATATGCATGTGTGTGTGTGTATGTGTGTGTGTGTGTGCGTGCGTGTGTGTGTGTGTGTGTGCGCGTGTGCGTGTGTGCGTGTGTGTGTGTGTGTGCGTGTGTGTGTGTGTGTGTATAAAACAGTCTTTGCATTATGTATATATATATATATATATATATATATATATATATATGTATATATATATACATTATATATATAATATACATGAATATATACATATATGTATATATACACATACTTTTATATAGATAGATGAATAGATACATATATGCATGCATACATACATATGTACATGCATACATACAATCATATATACATACATAAACACAATCACACACATATATACATACATACACACACAGGCACACATACATACATACATACATACATACATACATGCATGCATACATACATACATCCATACATACATACATACATACATACATTCATACATACATACATATATACATACATAATGTTAATCTAAATGATTATACATAATTGCACTTGATAAAAGGACTCGCTTTCACACTGCTTTGATACCGAGTAATAACGTTCGTATGTTTTCCACACTCAAAAGTAAACACAGGTAAACAGAAACAAACATAAATTGAGTTTATTACGTTGATATGTAATTTTATTTCCCTGCTCTCAAATGGTTTGATATTTCCAAATTCTGTACTTAAAACTATTCACTTGCGATTATTTTAAGGCTGAAACAATAAATATATTATTATGTTGCTGGGAATCGTAAAAGAACAAATAACATTTGTCATTCTTTTCATATTAAGTGCATGTCACATATAAATTTCAATGGCTTCTTATCTAAGCTGAAAATAAGGTTGTAAATGCAGCTCAGCTGTTTGGTAAAGTTTGCGTAGTTTAAAATTTTAATTATCTAGAAATTCTTTCCGAATTTATCAATTTATTAGAATCTATTTTCAATGAAAATGCGCATAAGTGGGAGTTGTTTGGTGTATATTTGATACAAGTAATCTTCACCGGAACAAGCCACATCATCGCAATTTATCAAGTAGTCTTGATAAATTCTTATAAAGATTTTATCCTATATTATATTATAAATAATTAGAATATATTCAGTGCTGAATATTATTCTGTATAAGCACATGTTACTGAGATGCAACCGGATAAATTCAAACCTCTTTCATGGATATATAATGATGGACGGAAGTCATTGTACTGTGTTGGCTACATCGTGGTATGTTGATTCTTGTTTATTTTTATGTATCTCAACCATACGTGTACTGAAGAACAAAAGATGCAGGTTACTTCACAGTTATTCTGTATTGATTGAGAAACCAGTGGTTTACCGTTAAGTTAAATGTTTTTAAGTAAGTGATTAATTTTGAAAGCTGCATTTCCACGCTTTCGGTAAATATGTTGCTTATTTTTTGGTAGTTTTTGACTTATTTAGTCCCTCGAAGCGTGAGGCATTACTACACAGTTAATGCCCTTTATATATAAATTATATATATATATAT
>NC_069000.1:39748043-39750174 GCF_001194135.2 Octopus bimaculoides
ATATATATATATATATACCAGAATATGCACATAAACGTGAAACAAGGTGGGAAAAAATATTACTCGAATACCGGAGATATGTGCTGTATTATTAAGGATGCAAAAACATCACAAAAATATCACAAAAACTACTACTCAGAGTTTCACGTTCCCGTTCATCGGGCAGAAGACCACAACTGACCGACGATCGGGAACGTGAAACTCTTAGTAACAGTTTTATGTGATACATTTGCCATGTCTTTGTAGACTTAATCCTGAAACGCCGGTGTTAAAACGGGGGAAGCTGATGAAGAAGAATGTTCTCTATGTGGCTTGTGTGTTTTCTCGTCTACGTTTTGTATGCAATGTCCTGTACCCAGATATGCACCTATACATACAGGTGGATGTCGGTATGCACATACCTGTACGTATATATGCATATACTCATTTACTATTTGTTTTTATATATATATATATATAGGCGCATGTCTTATGTATATATATTAGCAAACTAGTTCGCTAAGAAAATATCGATGAGACGAAAACAGTATGTATACTGAGAAATAATGTTTCTCGCCACTTAAACATCGGTGTTCTACAAGAACAAATGATACTGCTATTTTATATATTCACCTGGGCAGCTGCACTGCATAACGGAACTATTTATATATTCTCTATTTCATTCACTCTCCTTCTGATGCATTCAGACGCATTCACGCACTCTCCTGTTCACTTAACCAAGAAAATCCTCTCTTCTATACACATACATATATATATTAGTACACATCCCGGCTGACCCATAAACACACTGACATTGCTAACCACTTGCGCATGCCAAGCATTGGTACTTACTATCCATCTCCTCTCTACTCTACTTAGGAACCATATTCACACCTGCCAACTTAGCATTCGTTATTTCCATTTCTTCTGTAAATTCACCGACGAAATTTTCTGAGTTTTTTTAATGATTTTTCACTCTTCTGTATCTGTTGACAAGTTTCCTTTTCCGCTTAGCAATTATATATGTATAATCTATATATAATGATATATTTTTTAAGTATTGCTATCACATTTACCTAATTTCGCATCTTCGAATCATCGATTACAACTTCTTTTAGATAGGTGATATCAATAAAATCGATGAAGTAGGCAATTTCGATATAATGAGGTGACAATATATGCTATTTTCATCAATTTAATAAAAACCAGCAACAGCTTAAAAGAATTGCTAGAAAACTATATATTGAAATAGTCAAAGTAAGTCAAGTTTGTTTTTATAAGTTATGGGCTTCCTGTCATTTTAAATTTACTTCAGTATCAAGAAGAGTTTATCTAGTAAATATTTTTTCCTACGTAAGGTAAATTTCCTTGCAAGAAATATTGTGGTTTAAATTGGAGCATGTACAACCGTCTTTCAAAGATATATCGATATGACTAGTTACTCAAAGATACTAAAAAATTCAAGTCTGCAAAATATATGATTATACAATTAACAAACAATTTTGATTTACTTCAAAGCAAATTTAATTACAACAAAATCATGCGCTTGTAATGCTTAGACTTTGCGAAAATTAACAGTGTCAATTACTGTCAGGAGGAAAACAAAAAAAAAATATGTGAAAACATGACTTTAATCTTTTTGATTTATGACGAAAACTGCGATCTTCAGAAGAGCTGAAGAACGAACTGAAGTGGGCGTGCATCTAGAGTCACTGGATGAACTCTCCTTAATGAAAAGCCACATGTGTGTGTGGGCGTATGTATGTGAGTGTGTGTGCATCTGTGTGTGTGTGTGTATGTGTGCAGCTCGATAAATGCTTGTAGGTCGAAATGTCACGGTCACTTTCATCCATCATGCAAAAGTTTACTAATAGTGCCTTTTCCTAAAAAAATATTGAGCAATTCTCCTGTCTAATGTTAAATAGTTTCTATACAGCACTTCATGTGCAAACGAGCATCAATACATATATTTACACACACACATACATATATATATATATACACACACACACACACATACACATGCATACATAACTAAATATATATATATATACATATACAATGTATATGCATACATACATATATATATGTATATATATACATACATATATATATACACACATACATATATATATATACATATATATATATA
>NC_069000.1:39750283-39753828 GCF_001194135.2 Octopus bimaculoides
ATATATGCTCATATGGCATTTATTGCATAATACTAGCAGTTGTTTAATTACCGGAGATTATTATTCAAATAAAGGTTATTAAATAGCATTTAATATCAATGTATTGGCATGCGCATAGTGCTTCAATGTATGCATGTTTGTAACTGAAATTAGTGTTTCTGCATACGTAAAGATGGATGTTTTGCAGCAGAGATGCCATGCGCATCAATAATAGTAATTAATATATTTTGTCAGTAAATAATTACAAATGTTCCCAGTCAATTATCAGGATTGTTGCTGCTCGATTAATTTTTCATATTTAAACAGATAACTTGTTAAATCTGTTCTGACAGATGGGAAATGCTTTGTGTAACTTTCTGTCATTGATCGAGTAGACTAGGCTGCGGTTTGTGAAATATGTACACATGTGACGAATTATTATATCTGTTATTTCAATATTTGCTGTAGAGGCAGTGAACACGTTTATGAATATTGTATGTAAGTTATTTTATTTCCTTCACAATGACTATGTCTCTTAGAATGTGATGGTTAATACACTTCCACAAAATATAACTATTTTACCTAAAATGTGAATCAAATTAATTTATCTATCTTTTCGAACAGTGGTTATCATCCAGGGTTCATATGAGATTTCGTTATTAAAGTTTATGCGCAATTCATTGCTTCTACAACACATAAAGTGGCCCAGTGGTTAGGGCAGCGGACTCGCGGTCATAGAATCGCGGTTTCGATTCCCAGAGCGGGCATTGTGAGTGTTTATTGAGCGAAAACACCTAAAGCTCCACGAGGCTCCGGTAGGAGATGGTGGCGAACACTGATGTACTCTTCCACCACAACTTTCTCTCACTCTTACTTCCTGTTTCTGTTGTGCCTGTAATTCACAGGGTCAGCCTTGTCACACTGTGTCACGCTGAATATCCCCGAGAACTACGTTAAGGGTACACGTGTCTGTGGAGTGCTCAGCCACTTGCACGTTAATTTCACGAGCAGACTGTTCCGTTGATCGGATCAACTGGAACACACGACGTCGTAAGCGACGGAGTGCCAACAACAACAACACATAAAATATATTAACAATTTTTATAGAATTTCTAATAATATTTAATCACAAAAATACTCTAGTATTTTTTTAACATAGAATGGTTAGCAGGGTCCACCCGAGTAAAATGAGATTCAAATGGGTCCATATGCAAAATATTAAAACAAAACGATTGAGAACCAGTTTTTGGCGAAATATATATCCATTCCCTTTACCTTTATCAAACAGAATAACGAAAACACGCTACAGCGTTTCGTCCAATAGAGCAGTACTCCATATTTCATACTGTCTCTTTACTATTTGCTCAGATTTCAAGAGCAGCGGCTAGACACAGCTTGGTGGTGATCAATACAACCATAAAAATTGTGAAAGCATTTTTGAACAATGTTGATCTTGTTAAACACATGATGAGCTCTGGTGCCCAGTTAGTGTATGGGAGATAATCATTTCTAGATAATCCTTTCAACAATAAGGACAATACCTGAAAAATTCGGGAGGGCCTCGTCGATTACATTGGAAACAGTACTCAGTTGGTACCTCACTGATCGACACCAGAATTTGAAAGGCAATATCAACCACGGCGCAATTTGTACTCAGAACGCAAAGACGAGCGAAACGATTCTGCCATCTTAAAGCCTACAATAATTTCTGGATAATACTCGGTGAGATTAACGTTTGAATATTAAATCGAAGAACAAGCAGGAAGATGCATGCAATATACACATTTATTTATCTATTTATAGGATTTCGCATGACACAAATCCTTAAATTTTGTGACCATAGCTCCAGGTTCAATCCAAATACGTGGCACATTGGACAAGTGTATTCTCCTATCTTCTGAGTGGATTTGGTAGACATTCAACATCGTTGGCTGATGTGGTAACTGAAGGAAAATAAAATTAAATATAAGTTGGTCCATACTAAGGCACGCAAAACCATACAATATCATTTCCAGGTGATGCCGATCCTGCTCCGCAAATCCCTGTCTATTCTGTGGACCAATGAGAAGATCGTTAATAGAATTTCTGAAAGATTCTCAAAATGGCTCCACACATATTAATGTACTTTCGCACAATGCAGCGGGAATGAATTTGAGTAACTGTTAGCATAATTTACTTTAAGTCAACAATAAACGAATCAGTGATAAACGAGGACAGGTATAGAATTTTTAGAGGAAATACGAGGCAGAAGTCTCGACTCGAACTCTCGCCTGTGCTGTAACTCCAGTTAATAGCGAAACAAAGAGAGATATAGTGGATGTTTATTGGATATATATTGAGTATTTATTGGATTTGGATTCAGTTTCCTACGACGTCAGCACACAACAATTTTGCCTCTACATAATAACAAGGATGAACACTTGTGATGACAGCAGTATTAGGCTGTAAAGAATGCGTCACAACGGATTCGTCAATAATATATATCTCCACCTTCTGTGTACACCAAGCCTCGCCTATACGATTTACGACTATGTGTCACCGATCTCAAGGCCAAACATTTAGAAAGCATGGAAATAAAAGATGAGAGAATATAACGCTTATTCATTCCTCTAATACAATAAATTTACGGGAAAATTTAGTAGATTTCTTCATTCAAAGACTCAATAACGTTGACTATAGTATAATTGAGCTGGGCGAAAGTAAATTGAAAGGTGTGCGGATTTAATGCTCATAAAATCAATTAGTAGCTCCATGTTTCAAGATAATAAACTACCAAGCGAAGAGTGTTGACTCTTAGCTTTACAAATGGACAGAGACATTGCTGAATGGTTAAAAGCTTCGTTTATCAGTCATGTTGTTTATTTGTTCGATACTACTGCGCGTTGGACTTTATCTACATATAATCTAGCCGCGGGTTAAACATAGCATTGACAACGGAAATTGATAAACAGAAAGTAAGTGTACGAAGACTTCTTGTATTTATACAGATTTATACAAAACTTGAATCATATCGAGCGAATGAAGAATGATTATTCACAAAATAAATCGTGTTATTTAAAGTGAATATTTATCTGCATACGTGTGTTTCAACAGCTTTGACATTTAGGCAAGGAATTAACTTCCAGAGGCGTAAAACTCGAGATGACAGCAAAAATATTCTGTATAAATAAACTGTGGGTGTAGAAAAACAAAGAGAGAGAGAGCGAGAGAGAGAGGAAGAGAGGGGCTTGAAAGAAATATAGAAATATGCAAGGTTAAATAAGATATATCACTGTGCGCATGTATATGGAAAGATATACATATTACGTATATATATATATATATATATATATATATATAGAGAGAGAGAGAGAGAGAGAGAGAGAGAGAAAGAGAGAGGGAAAGAAAGAGACAGAGAGACAGAAATAGACTGACAGATAGAAACAGACTGACAGACAGACACAGTGAGACAAGCAGAGAAGATAGGAGAGATATAAATATAGAAACATGGACCATATGTGTATGTATATATATATATATATATACATACATACATACACATATACATATATACATATATATATATA
>NC_069000.1:39754041-39754472 GCF_001194135.2 Octopus bimaculoides
TGTGTGTGTGTGTGTGTGTGTGTGTGTGTGTGTGTGTGTGTGTGTGTGTGTGTGTGTGTGTGTCTGTGTCTGTGTCTGTGTGTGTGTGCGTACGTGTTTATGAGTGATCTTATTCTGCTTATATATAACTTACGCTGATGTGTATCAGAGAAAATTGTCGGCGGAAAAGCAGAAAATTGATACCTTTGAAAAAAAAAAGACATACAATGTTATACAGAAAATCGCCTGTGAACCTTATCGCCAGAGATGCAGTGAATCGAAAATTATGAAGTGGGACACACTCATATGTATATACATACATGCCTATATACATATACACACGACTTATGTACGAACGAACCACCTAATAATAATTACACACACACAAACACACTAATATACCGAAATTACTTTCTTAACATACAACCCAGTATATATATATATATATATAT
>NC_069000.1:39754539-39756501 GCF_001194135.2 Octopus bimaculoides
TATATATAATGTATAATAAAACGAATGGTTTACACTCGGTAGCTTACTGATGAAGCAGGGTCACTTTCAGATTGATCGTTAGGTAAATAACAAATGAAAGAGAGAAGATGGAATATACGAGAATATATTATTAATCACAACAATTGTTTCGACACATCTAGCATCGACTCCTCTTGTGGGACACACAAAAACTGGTTCGGGAGGTGGTTGGATGGTTCAAGCTTCTTGAAATTAATAAAACTAGTAAATTCTTGCAAATTGATATAGAGAGCTACTATGCCACTATAAACCCGATCGTTCTCAATCAAGCCCTGATCTTTGGCATGAAAAATGTCCATTTATTTCGACGCGAAATAGATTTTATTCTTGCTACCCAAGCCACTTTAATAGATAGATTTTGATGGTACATTATGGAGTAGGTTAGATAGGGAAATGCATTTGATATAGAAATGGGCTCACACGATTCTGCTCAGGTCAGTGACCTACTCGGAATATTTATCCTTTCATTAATCCATTCTTCCTTTCCTGAAGTAACAAGGGGCCTGTATAAGGATGACGCCTTATTTTTTTCTAGACAGAAGTAGTAAAGTACAGTTAGAAAGGCAGAGGAAAACTTTCTTTAGACTTTTCAAAAATTTAGGACTAAATATTACTATAGGTAAAGATTATCGTAGAGTGAATTTTCTTGACGCCACCTTCTATCTTGATTCTGGAATATTCGAACCATTTCATAAACCGAATGATCATATTAAGTACATTAACGTAGCATCTAACCATCCACCCTCGATTATACGGGGAATAGTTAAGAATATTTCTACTAGAATTTCTAAATTATCTCATGCATCTTATTATAATGATGCTCTAGCTAAGGCTGGGTAACGTGACAGAATTCAATATATACAAGATGCAGGCTTAAGTAACACTGGTAATTCCTTCAACTGCGATACACATCGTATACCACCACAACGTTACCGTTTGAGAAATCACTCGGATAAAGAATACAGGTTATTTCAAACTTTGGCACGAGGTCAGCAATTTCGGGGTAGTGGGTAAGTCGATTACATCGAGCCCAGAGTTCAAATGGTACTTGTTTTTACGACCTCGAAAAAAAATGCAAGTCAAAGTTGACCACAGCGGAATTTGAACTCGCAACATAACCTTGGATTAAATGTTGCTAAACCTTTAGCCTGACACGGAAACGATTCTGCCACTTTACCGCCTTATAATCGATCACTATTCATAACACCGAGAAATAGTTACAACTTGTCCTAATATTTGATAGTTAAGGAGGAAAACTTTTTCGACCAATCAAAGAACGGGAATATCAGTAACTTGCCTCTTTCTTCCCTGTCATTGATAGTAAATGTTACAAATATCTCGGAAACGGAGAGAATATTGCATATAAACTGAAATACCGGACCCAATAAGTATTGAGACCGGTATGACTAAATAAACACGTCAAAGCTGTGCTCCAGAATGGACACAGTCCAAAACCTGAAAATAGAAGAATATTAGAAAGTGTGTACATAAATTTAAAGTGGAGAATATATAAACATAGTGAGAGTAAAACAACTGCCATAAGGGCCGGAGGGAGGCTTAAATGACCCCTAGAACTGTAAGTCATATTTTCGCCAGTAGAATTTGATGTAGGTATCTTGTGATCAGACAGTTGTCAGGGTTACAACTCACCACCAATAACTGTCGATCCGATATATTCCTTAACCTTAAGAAATTAAATGAATCCCCCCGATTATTCATAGATGACGAAAGGCCTGTGAGCTTGTCAAACAGAATTATTGTCCTCATCAACAACATATGTTAGTGTAAGTTTGTGTCTATACACTCTTCTCTCTCTCTCTCTCTATATATATATATATATACATGCGCACATACATGCATACACACAGATGCCCATAGACACACACTAACAAATATATATATATATATATATATATATATATA
>NC_069000.1:39756643-39758795 GCF_001194135.2 Octopus bimaculoides
ACACACGTATATATATATATACATACATATACAGGCCTATATATACAAGCACACTCATACATATATATATATATACATATAGATGCACACACACGTATATATATATATACATACATATACAGGCCTATATATACAAGCACACTCATACATATATATATATATATTCATATATATATACATAATACGTAGATACATATATTTACTCAACACATTCATATGTATATATATATATTTATGTGTGTATAAATGTATGTATGCATGAATGCATGCATGTATGTATGCATGCATGTATGCATGTATGTTCATACGTATATATGTATGTATACATGTATATATGTATGTATGTACTATGTATGTGTGTGTATGTATGTATGTATGTATGTATGTATGCATGTATATTTATGTATGTATGAGGTTAAAAATTCAATTACAAATCACAACTTGAAGCCTGGATGTCTCTTAATAACATCTGACTCTACATTGCAAATACTAATTTATTGGTAAATATAAAATCTGTCAAACTCACATGCCTGCTTGTGACTTTCCACCACATACACAATTACACACACACACACACACACACTCTCTCTCTCTCTCTCTCTCTTTCTTTCTCTCTCACTCTTTCACACACGCATACACGCACGCGCGCACATACACATACACACACATACGCACTATACTTGCTAACCTTCATACACACGTAAAGACAATTTCTAACGACCAGGTTAGGTATACAAACCTGCAACAAACAGAATTTCATATGTTTAATTTCCACAAATATACACACATCATGCGTATATGCAATTTCATTTTGCACACACACAAACACATATATATACACACACGCGCACGTACACACACTTACACAGAGTTGCTCAAACACTGATGCGAATACATGCATACACAAAGAACAAAAGCTCGAATCAGTTTTACAAGCGAGACATGTTATATAACTAATTAACTTGAATAATATAAAACAAGCAATTTATTTCAAGTTACTTTTTATAGATTAGATTTTATCGATTACAGAATACAAAGAAACGATATGGAATCATTTTATTGGTATAATAACTAAATTAATATCATTCTCAATAATATTCAATATTAAATGTGTGAAAGTCACAAAAGCAGCCAGAGCAAAACTTTTTATTATTTCACTTTGAACTGAAGCCACCACCAGAAACTGCTCGTCTACATAACTAGATTGAACATTGAATAGCTTACAACATGTCCAGACTAATAGTGAAATTCATGTGATTCACATAAATTCTATTTCTGGAATGAATAAAGTTGCTCTCAGCTTTAAGAAAGTATTATACGAGGGCGGTGTTGAAAAGTTCCTGGTTTTAAGGTTATCGCGAAAGGCTTTGTTAGAGGCCCAACCTCCAGAGTTCTTTAACAGGACTTAGAAAAATTGAAGGACTGTTGCAATAAGTGTGTGTGAATCTGAGATGGGGGAATATATTGAATAAAATCATAATTAACTGATCCTCATGTATTTTCCTTTACGCAAAGCTTGGAACTTTTCAATACTCCCTCGTAAGTCTGGAATAACAAATCTGTAAAGTTCACTCTCGTTTGGCGAACTACCTGCGTACCCTATGGGCTTTCACTGAGAACTTTCCAGAAAACAACAGCCTTTCTTATATTTCCACCCAAAGAAAAGATGAAACTATAACGCAAATTATGGTACTTTTGTCAATTGATAATGCGTACCCCTGGTCATTTTGCTCAGAACTTTCCTAAACTACCCAATAAAGAGAAAAAGAGTCATGCTAAGAAGAGATGACTCTATTTTGCAGTTTATCACGTTTTGGGGTCAACATACGGCGTGTGGTTTAGAGGTCAACGTATTAGGTTCATGATCATAAGCTCGTGAGTTCGATGACCGGCGAAACGTTGTTTCCTTCAACAAGACACCATTCCGTGTTGCTCCAGTATATTCAGCCGGCAGAAATGCATTGTACCTGTAAAAGGGCTAACTTTATCATATTTTGTGTGTCACGCTGGAAACGTATGCGTTAGTCAATATACACACACGTACTGTGATTTATATATACTAAATATGTTTTTGTATGCGTGTAGGTGTGTGCATGCATGTATGTATGTATGTATGTATATATATATATATATATATATATATATATATATA
>NC_069000.1:39759307-39771925 GCF_001194135.2 Octopus bimaculoides
TATATATATATATATATATATATATGCTTGTGTGCATGTCGGTATTGGTGTTCGTCCTCCAACACCATTTGAGCACAGGTGTTAGTTTGTTTATATCATCGTAACTTAACAGTTAGGCCAAAGCATGATCATAGAATAAGTATCAAACAAAACAGTAAGTATTAAGGTGGATTTGTGCACTAAACCGTTGACGATGGTGCTGTAGCTTGGCCGCAGTAGAAAGACGGCAATGAATAAAACATAAGCGATCGTGTGTATCACTTATAACAAGATAATTACACAGGTGCTTATATCGACACACTTCGCGAACAAGCATCCATGCTTATATATCTGTTGTGTCGACGCCCCCAGGCGAAGAAATAGGATCTCCCAAGACATATAAATAGAGGTAGTCTGGCCGTGGTAGGCGTGTTGAGTAGCAGTCGAGTAGCTTGAGACATAACAATATATATATATATATATATACATATATATACAGAGAGAGACATAAACAAGACTCATATATATGTATACAATAAAAAAATAATTGTCAGTGAGTAATTAGAGTGTCAATGACACAACGTAACATCAGATATATTTAGAAAAACATTGGTTTCTGACAAGATAATATAATATTTATGGAGTTGTTAATTCATTTACGAATCATGTTTATAACTTTAAATTTACTAGAGGCGTGGCTTGTGATTCTATACCAGAATCAATGGTATTTAGCTACGTTATAAAATTCACTTTGTTTTGTACACTTACACAATTCCAAATAAATCTTCCAAATAGCTTTGTCTAGCATTTGCTATGAGTTTTGGCTTAACCTCTGGAATAGTGCAAGCGACAGCAATCTTTCATTTTTTTAATGGTTACTGCTACGTTGCGAAATCCGCCATTGTATACGAATTATGACTCTGTCTACCGTGACTGCTCGACCTGATAAAACCAGCGGCTAACTATTCCGAAATCATTAACTTTCATCTTAAAACAAGAAAGATTCGTCGCACAATGCATTTGTGAGTATTCAAAAGACGGCAGGCTAAAGACTGGAATGGCATCAATTCTTAAGTCTGGCTTGCCAAAGTTGAGGTGGTGGTAAATATCAACAAGAATGAAAATTGAATAGGAATCCAGTAAGCAGATGTTCATTCTTACACAAGTATCAATCAGCCAGGTCTTCAAATGTCAGCACTGACTGAACCGACCTATGATCAACCATAATCATCCCGTCTTTCTATGTGCCAGAAACTAATTCACTGAATTCGTCCTTAAAATGAGATAGCGTCATTTTAGAGAGATTAGAAACATAGCTTTTTCACACTGAGGAATCGCACGGATGTTGTCTCGTTCTCTTTACACCGAAATTGTCAAAGTATGAAAACCTGCCGGAAAAGAATTTACTCTTAACTAACGATCAACGGTGTACGCTGTCGATCCGAAGCATTACCGAGCACTATATTTTTATCAACCACTCACCAACTAACCCACGCTCACCTCTATCATAGGGTTCCCCCTTGAATTGCTTTTCACCGGTCAACTCTGTCTCAACAACGAAATACGGTCCGGAAACTTGACTTCCTTTTCCCAGACACATAAACTACTCGTGTTTCTCACAATTCTTTATTCATTTATTTACACTACTTTTCGGTCAAGTTCATCCTACCCCAAACAACTTATTCTAGCGCCATGACATTTTCCTGTTCTATTTTGCTATCCATAACAATTCGTCTCCAACAATGGTCTTAAAACCAGTCATAAAACCCAGTTTCAAGTCACCGACCACTGATTGGATCTCTTCCAACTTTATCTACTGCATCACTTGTAAGTTCTTTGAATCTCTAAACGGTAGTTGAATAGAATATCGATTAGTTTTGTGGTTTCCAAAATTAGTCGCGGAAGTGTTCCATAATTTTCTCGAAAACGCGAGATCCTCACTAAACTTTACGGTTAACTCTCACTGTTCTAATACTAATAGGACTATATAGGAAAATAAATTGCCTTTGAGAGAGGATAATTTTCATGCGATAAGTGCATATAATAGCTCATAATACTGAAAAGGATAATAGCATATTTATCTAGTCTGAAGGTACAGGCTTCGCTGCTGCTCACGTCCAGTATTCCTAATAACACTGGTCAACAAAATCAAATGTATTATACTGATTATGAATACAAACCAACTCTTTTAGGCTAATTTTTCGTGCAGATTTCAAAATGTCACTCCATTTCTATGCAGCACATATCAGTTTTTCAGTAGATACACGCAAATATTTATATATTTGTATATATGAAATCATGAACGTAACAAATAAGGATATTGTTATTTTCTTTAAAATGAATGAGTTTATTGAGTTAAAAATCATCACTATCATTCTACAAAGAGTGAATACACAAAACAAATGAGTAAGACAAAACAGACACAGTTAAAACAACAGAGTTAGAAACGTGATTTGTATTTCCTGTGGTGTTTCTAGCTAGGGTGTTATTAAAATTAGGAGGGTATGGAATTATACGTTTTGTAGGATTATTTAAAATTTTGGGGAGGGTTTATATAATTATATTGCTTGTTGTATGTTTATGAGGGGGTTTATTAACTTCTATAATTTGTGTTGGTCAAAGGGACATAAAAAGATTAATTGCTTATTCTTCAATTGGTCTGATCTGGTTGATCTCTGTAAAGCGTCTAGCAGTATCCAGCCAGCATACTGTCATTCCAGAAGCCTTGGTACCGCTTCTCTGTAGTACTGTCCTGGTGAAATGTTTTACCATGTTCTTCAGACACTGCTCCAAGGTTATCTGCGAAGAAATCCAGATGGGAATCCAAGAAGTGAACTTTCCGTTACACACGACAACCCATTGCTGAGTAACATTTCAAAATATTCTTGATTCCACCCTTGTAGTCCATTGCCTTCTTGTTTCCCAAGACATTCTCACAGATCCAACTGGAAGCATTCCAGACAGCCAGTTCCAGGTCACACAGTGTTGTCTTGAATTTGACATCTTTGAGTATTTGATTTACGTTTGAATCTGTTGACAACGTTGCTAATGAATGTTCTATTTAGGTCTAGTAGCAGCATACTAAAAGTGATTGAGGTAGGATTTGCACTCCTTCCTCAGAAAACCCTCACCAGCAAAAGCTACACAAACAGACCCCATGGAGTCTGTTTGGGTAGTTGTTGGAGCCTTGTCGCCTGAATGGAGCAAGGGTGTGTCATTCGCCAGGAGTATGGAATCACTAACATAGGGTGAATGCAGCCAAGCGGTGTTACAGTAATACTTCCCCCACCAATACTGCTGTTACTACTACTACTACTACTACTACTACTTTTGCAACAACTACTACTATTCTTACTACTACTACTATTACCGCTACTAAAGGTTGTTCGGCTAACCAAAACACCAGCGAAAATACTGTCACACTTTCTTAGGTTGAACTATTAAGACTTTGCAGTTGTGCCGCGTTGGGACCTCATTCGTCAAAGCGATGAGAGTCTAATAAATATTTTGTAAAGCATATCTTCGCACAAGTGTACATATTTTATCCTTATGTCAACAAAATACAGTTCTTTCTATACTAATCAAGACCTAATACAGATGTATATTCAGTTTTACAATCAGATTACATGCACTCATTTTGTTTATACACATTGCTTTAGAGGAAGTCGTTACAACAGGAAATAGTAAGTAATCCAGAATATTTCACCCTAAATTGAACTTACATCGTAGAATTATTAGGTGTCTAAGACATATATAAGAATGTTTGAAACTTTAGTTTTAAGTAGGTGACATCTGGTGTATAACACGCGTGGGTAGTTCATTTGAATAATCTTCTAAAGCTGTGTGGTATTTTCTGCTAAAACGAAAATAGCTTTACAGAAAACTATTCGCCCAGGGTTAGTTGAATTTGGAGAGAAATGCAGTAATCTAATTTCATATGATTACATTTTTCGAACATTATTTAATTATATAATGTAGGCTACGAAAGTATTCGATAGCTAAAACAAAATGTTATGGAAGAAAGAGTAGCGAACGAAGAAATAAATGCAAGGAATCGTACGAACAGACTATAAATAGTGGAACACCAACAATAAATGGAGTAAATAGCCATAAGGATGTTGAAGGCAATTGCTACGTAAAGTTTGCGGCTACTTTCAGGCAATTACTGACACCTGTAATTCGCCAGATAATTTCAGTCGGTAGTCACGAGAAAAGGAATTCGGTGTATATATATGTATGTATATATGTATGTATGTCATATATATGTGTGTGTATGTATGTACATATTTATGTATATATGTATATATATATGTGTGTATGTGGGAAGGAGGCTATGTGATTGGCATACCAATTTTAAATTCCCCTTCACACAGTCTAATATAGGTATTCTTATTTGTTGTATTACTATTTAGTGCTCAGGCGGCGAGCTGGAAGAAACGTTAGCACGCCGGGCGAAATGCTTAGCGGTATTTCGTCTGTCTTTACGTTCTGAGTTCAAATTCTGCCGAGGTTGACTTTGCCTTTCATCCTTTCGGTGTGGATTAAATAAATACCAGTTACGCACTGGGGTCGATATAATCGATTTAATCCGTTTGTCTGTCCTTGTTTGTACCCTCTGTGTGTAGCCCCTTGTGGGCAATAAAGAAATAAGAAACGTTAGCACGCCGGGCGTAATGCTTAGTGGTATTCCCTCTGTCTTTATGTTCTGAGTTCAAATTTTGCCGTGGTTGACTTTACCTTTCATGCTTTCGGGGTCGATAAATTAAATACTAGTTGCCTGAAACAAGTAAAATATAAAAGATATATATATATATATAGAGAGAGAGAGAGAGGGAGAGAGAGATGAGATAGATAGATAGATAGATAGATAGATAGATAATCCAGCAACTGCATTATCCCGACCGTCAGTGGAACGCAGCAAAAAAGACCTACAGAATTTTTTAAAAATACAACCAAAGTATTTCATTCGAAATTGACACTAAGGTCTCCAATTTCTTAGACGTTACGCTCGACCTAATCACAAATCTATACCACCTTTTCCATGAACCTAACCAATCTTTACAATACATAAATGTCCTCTCTAATCACCCTAAACTTATCCTTAATAGTGTAGTCAAAGACATGTCTATCAAGATCTTTAACTTAAGTACTAACGAAGAAATTTTAACACTCACGCCCCTTATTATAATCAGGTTCCCCAAATAAGTGGCTTCCGCGAAAAAGTTTATTATATCCCTAATATTAAGCTTAAAGCTAAAATAGCACCTCTCTTCCCCCATACTAACCCTGAATCTACGGACACTACTGCCACCCTACACCAATTAAACAATTCCCCATAAAAATACCCTACACATTACACTCAACCCCGCCACTGACTTCATTAAAGGCTTAACGGCACAGCACAAGCAGACGGTAAGGCAGCGAGAATGTAGAATCATGACCAAGTCGGACGAAATGCTTAGCGGTGTATCTTCCGGCTCTTTACGCTCTTAGTTTAAATTCTGCTGGAGTAAACTTTGCCTTTCATATTTTCGGGAGTCAATAAAATAAAATAACATTCAAGTACTAGAGTCTATGTAATTGGCTGGACACTTCCCCTCAAAAATCGCTGTCTTTGAACATTGCAATGGACTGGATTTCCACCCAGAGAAGACTGTTGTAACTTTGGTCATTGCACGGTATGGAAACTGGATAACTGGCCTTGTGAGTCCTAGGGTTAAACAATATGAGAAAGTTTTTGTAGTTTTAAAATCTAAATGAATCTGAAAGTCAAAAGGAACTTATGAGGATTACCCCCTGTTGCCTCATACAGCGTCTACTGACAGGGAGATGCAGAAGTAAGTTTCACAGAGCTAAGCTGTGGTATAAAAAGAGCCGAGGTTCCTTCGCAATGCTGATCGAACCAGGAAGTACTTAATCGCGCCTAGATTTTATGTTATCCGATCTAATTCACAAAGCCATTAAGCTTTTACCACACATCCGTCGTTGCATTCATAGTATAACACAGGAAAATAACATCTACTGCCTCGCTATTATATGCGATTATTATTGATAAATCTTATCAATATATTTATCACATTCTTTGCAACAGCCGAAAATTTTGTTTCCCTTCCATTAATTATGCTTCCCTTTTTTTCTTTATTTTTTCTTTTTCTTTTCTTTTTTTTCACAAATAAATGCTAGTCCAGAAATTTCTTATTGAATTTAACATTCCGTTCCGTTTCATAATAGAATCGATTTCCATGCTTATCCTAGATCAACAATATCCTTATTATAGAGTCACTGTTACAGCAGTTTTATTCCATTTTTGTTTTTGCTTTGCATATATACAATTGCTAGCATATGAACATGTATACATGCTTGTGTGTGTGTGTGTATATATATATTTGTTTGTATACATACATATGCATATATATATATATATATACATATATATACACACACACACAATATATATATATATATATATATATATATATATATATATATATATATATATATATACATATGTATGTTTGTGTGCATGCGCTGTGTGCGATGGCGTATTTATGTACATGTAAGTATGGAAAATTATGCCTATATGCAGTATTTTTCTTTTTTTTCCTCGTGTTCTTCCACCTGATATCATCTGATACTCTTTATAGATAATGTTTGTTAATAGTTTGTGAATCATGACAGCCATTGGTGTGAAACCTAATATTGCATAAGAGTCTGTCGTATGCTAAGAAAACAATCGGGTAGTCCAAGGTTCGCATTCCCCGTTGTCCGTTTTATGCTTTACACTTAGTCTCAAATCGTACAAACCACCGGGGTGAATATGGCCGCTGAAGATGCATATAATATTTTGTTGGGACCACGCAGCAAAATAACAAATTAGGAACCCACTATAATATTCTAAGTACCCCTGAAAAAAAATTGCTTTAGATGTATGTATTGGTAGTTATCGCAAGAAACAACTAGGTTTGTTTCTCTAACACTTTACGTTGTTCAACCTACACAAGTAAATGTGGGGAAAATAAAATAGGAATGTGGAAAGAAGTTTCTATGAAACCAGTTTTTACACATCGAATGACTATAGGGGCTCCACCAGAATAAAACAGTAGTCAAAGGAGTCCATAGATAAAAAATGATTGAGAACCCTTGCTTTAGATGTATGTATTGGTATGTATTGCTAGAAACAGTGCGGTTTCTTTCTCTAAAATTTTACAAAACTTCATTATTGCAAAGTAGATTCTACAAACATATTACCTTGCCCATTAATCATATCACCAGAAGTCTTCTAATCTGTGACTGCCTTATCTTTTGCTCAGGCACAATGCAACTTAAGATCAACACTGATGGAACAAACCAGTGGTTAAAAAAATGTAAAGTTAACTTATCGAGTCATAACAGACTCATAAGGGCCGGTTTCCCGATTCTACAGCGTATATATTTCCCACCTGGATGGGACGCCGGTCCCTCGCAGGATTACTCATTTTTGCCAGCTTAGTGGACTGGAGCAATGTGAAATAAAGTGTTTTACTCAAGAACACAAAACGTCGCCCGGTCCATGAATCGAAACCAGAATTTTACTATCATGAGTCCAGCACCCTAACAACTAAGTCACGCGCCTCCACAACAGACCTATGATCAAATGCAATCTCGATGTGGCTGTTCTGACTCTCTTAAAGACAATTAGAACTAAGTTACTATTTCGAAGACGGTAATGTGCACTTTGAGAAAAATCCAGTTCTTTTTTTCAAGCAGGTCGAGTGAACATGTAAACACATAGAGACACCCACGTTGATGGGTGATGCGTTATAGCATGGTGATGATGCAGGGTGAGTTTTGTTTCATGATCTTAACGACAGTGTGATAAACAGGATATAGCACAATGTATGTATATAACGGATTTCGGTGATATACTGCATTATGACAAATATTGCAGCAACTGTACGCAGTTGATATGTTCCTTTCTTCAGGCGAACAAGCGGAGAAACGTTGTTCATTATATTTCAGCAGATTTTTTAGGTTATTTCTTTTATATTTTCATGTTTGTACTTCATTTTCCCCTTTTAATTTTCTTATTCGTTATGACTTATTTCTTTTCTTTCCGCCATTTCTTACTTTCTTACTTTTCCTAATTTTTACTTCTGCTACGTCTACCCTTTATCCGTTTTTTGCTTTATTTCTCCAATACCAATATGTGTGTGTGTACACCTAAGTATGTATGTATATATGTATGTACGTAATTATGTATTTGTATGTATATATGTACGTACGTATGTACGTCTGTATGTGTATGTGTAGGGTGTACTTTTCCTTTTCGGATTTAATTTTCTCTTTTAGCTTCTTTCATGTTTCTTTTAACTTTCTTCTCCTTCCCTTTTATTGATTTTTTTTCTTTATCCATTATTGTTTTATTTCCCGCAATTTACATCCAAATAATTTTTTCTACTGATCCGTGTTAAACAAATCAATTCATATTTTATGAGATGTTTTATAGTCATCTGCCAATTCTGAATTAAAAGAACCAACATACCGATGAGAATTTACATATAATCAATAAAATATGCCGCATGCGATAGCAGTAGTTTCCGGTTTAATGACCGACACCTTCCAACTCCACTTCCGGAAAGAAACACGTTATACTACAGACAATGGACCAATAAATTAGATTTGAAGGAAATTACTTTATGCTTCAATCTACAATGAAATATATTCAAAATGAGTTTCTTCCGCAAGGAATTAGAATTGAATGGATTGTATTCTTTTGTGAATTTACATGCTTTTCTCTCAGTTTGGGGTTTAAGCCCATTATTGCCAATGTTGAACTTCAAAGTTAAATCGTTTTCTTCGTAACAATGTTCCAAGATAGAGAAATCAATACAATATCAGGTTCCCAGTGAAGATCAATCAAGGATTCGTGCCCTGCCTCTTGTATTAACTGTATTGACAGAGGAAGTAGTTAACTCTTGGTAGTTAATCTGATCATACATATACAGCACGGGGTAGATAAAGCTTATTACTATAAACTGTGGGAGAACCGATTAACTATGGAATTACTTATTAACGTCCTATACTGATTTTAATTTCCTCCTTTATACTAGCAGACTGTAGGCTTGAATCAAGTGATTTCATTGCTTTCACGCTATATTGAATCGGTTGTTTGGTTTTGTTTTGGTTTGTAGTCATTAGATAAAGGCGAACTAACATGCTTATATATTCAATGCTAGCAAGTAATTCCAGGAAGTCCGTGTTTTTATCAACTTAATAAGACACACTTAATCCAGTCTGAACGTTGTAAGACTCACAGCTGGTGGTTTTCAAATAACAAAGAGAGAAATTTCACTTTATGTCTTATCAAATGCCTCATCAGAAATGCTTCACAGCGTTACAGGAAAAGACACTTAAACCTATATCAGTCCATATTTTACATCAACAAGCTATATACGTCACTCGGCACGCTGCCTCATGAAGGTCACTGCTAGCTCTCATTGCGCACGCGACCGTGTGCTGCCATCTGTTGGCGCGCTATAGAGCTAGTCCGGGAACTTTTTGATACCACGTAGTACATAATAACTGACTGGTGTTTCGTCACTTTACAGAACTCAACTATAACTCATAGTTATAAAGAAAATGTGATAAAGCAGAAATGATTATTTTTAGAATAACTGTTCGTATCAACTCAGGAGTAAATTTAATTACATACTATATATACAACTTATAGATCATGTATAAAAATGTTTACATTAACATCGGTTTCAAATCTTGACAGAAAGTAATTACAGAGAAAGAGTTAAATCGATTGCTCAACTGGTACTTATTTTATCGATCAAGACAGGACGTAATGCAAAGTTGACCTCGACTGATCTATTCAATTACATCAACCCTAGTGTTTCACTGGTACTTAATTTATCAACCCCGAAAGGGTGAAAGGCAAAAGAGAGCACGGCGGAATTTGAACTCAGAATCTATTGAGTGACAAAATGTCGCTAAGCATTTTGCCCGACGTGCTAACGATTCTGCCAGCTCGCCTCTTTATCTCGTAATATAATATTAGTTTCACATTTTGATTATAAGGCCAGCAAGTCCTGAGGAAGGGGGATGTTGACTACTCAATTGGTACTTATTTTATTGACCCCTGGAAGAATGAAAGGCAAAGACGACGTCGGCGGTATTTGAACTCAGAACCTACTGAAGGACAAAATGCCGCTAAGCATTTAACCCTGCGTGCTAACGGTTCAGTCAGCTCGCCGCCTTAAAGCCTACTTTAATACAAGCTTTAAATTTTGACACAAGGTCATCTAGTTTAAGAGAAGGGCTAAGTTGACGAAGAGAAATATTGCACCTGAATAGTAAAAACCTGAACCAACTAATAGGACAACTACTACAGGCCCGTTTGAAATGCTAAAAATAGCAGCCGGATCATTCATTAAGCGAACCCGACCGTCATAAAGCATGAAGACTACATTCAGGAATGAAAACTCTGCTGTACAATAGAGCAGATTCATCATAACCCGAACCTTTTGGCTTCTAATCTCTTTAGTCAGGGCTGACCTTTGAGCGAATCTACAACAACTACGGCATTAGCAAGCATTTCTAGCCGGCGACTTTAGCAGCAGGTATACAGTAACTGTAACACCGTAACGAATATTGCCAGTGACACCTTGCGGTGTAGAATATAGATTAAGGAGCAGTAAATATGACATTAGATTATTTCTCCAGGAAATATAAAAAAGAGTAAGATATCGACACCTGGTGAGCATTTCGAGAATTCATATTCGATAAAAGCAATATGGCTTAGATTTTAAAGAGGGTGAGAGAGGAACAAAATTTCATAGTGTATGATGAGTTTCTCCGTTTCCGATATAGACAGTATGTTTGCAGCCCCATTGAGAATCAATAAAACAAGCTACAGGTAGATGATGGATTAAGTTAATAGACTAAATATTCCTCTCTTTCATAGTAGAAGTGCCATGTACACATTGATAAATAAAATCAATACTAAATATATGTAATTACACATAGGTGTATATAAAGGCATATATGTATGTATGTATGTATGTATAGATAGATAGATAGATAGATAGATAGATAGATAGATATGTATGTATATATATATATATATATATATATATATATATATATATATATATATATATATATATATATATATATACATATATAAATATACACACATAAATACATACGTATACAGAAATATAAATATGCAAATGTATGTGTGTATATACATACATACCTTGCGTGTGTATGTGTGAGTGTGAGTGTGTGGAGAGAGAGTCACACAGACAGACAGACAGAGGTATAGATATATGTATGCGTGTGTGTGTGTGTGTGTGTGTGTGTGTGTGTGTGTATGCAAGTACACACACATGCATACACACACATACAGGCATACATACACACAAACACACATACACAAATACATACTCACATACATACACACATAAATGCATATGTATTCACACATACACACAACTCGTTACAGGGCAACACAGATTACAATCTTCAAATATTCCGCGGCTGGAAATAATATTATGTCAGCCAATTTTGGATGGAATTTATTGATTTCTGAACATGAAGAGTGCAACGAAATATCATTTGGATTTAATAGAAACATATCCTCAAAGAAATTACTTAATTATCGAATGAAACAATATCAGTATGATGGGTCAGATATTCGCTTTCCGACACCGGACAAGATAAAAGTCAGCCAAACATTACATCAAAATGAACTAATCTCCTAATACAACTTCGGTTTTAACTTAAAATATGTACGTTTATTTCCTTTGAGTTGGCGTGAGAGGGTTGGAGAGTATTTATTTCATTCTCCAAGGAGCGTGGACTAATGTAGAGAGCGTTGCCTTCACGATAGTAAGGTCGTAGTTTATATTACAAAGACTGGTAGAACGTTGTGTTCTTGATCAAAACAACTCATTTTCATTGCTACTGTGTACTCAGCTGTAAATGGTGAAGCCATCCACGGGCTGGCATTCCATTCAGAAGGAATATTGGACGGCTACCTGCATGCCTGGATGCCTGCCTGCCTGCCTGCTTCCCTAGTCAGTGGAGTGGCATTATTTGAAGTTTACAATGTGGCGAGCTGACATAATATTATAAATTCCATCCAAAATTAGCTGACATAATAGTATAGGCGGTGAGCTGGCAGAAACGTTAGCACGCCGGACGAAATGCTTAGCGGTATTTCGTCTGCAGTTACGTTCTGAGCGTGGCAGCGATGTGTGCGCAGTGGCCGGCGTAGGTGCATGCACAACAAACACAAGAGTGTTGCCAATAGCCGCATGCACAGCATCCCCCTACTTTGTGGATTACCCTCATACATATACATGCATACATACATACATTCATACATATACACATACGTATATATGCATGTGTGTGTGTGTGTGTGTGTGTAAATAGCAAGCGATTATTCCAAAACGATTACCGGCTTGTTCTTAGGTGTCCAAAATATGTTATTCAGCATTTAACATATAAATCCAATAAATTTACTAATCGGTGCAATTGGAACATGTGTTGGTCCAGGTAAGGCAGAATATAAATTAATGAACTAAAGGTAGTGCCATATAACTTCCTACTGAAGTATATACATACATATATATATATATATATATA
>NC_069000.1:39772817-39775191 GCF_001194135.2 Octopus bimaculoides
TATATATATATATATATATATATATATATATATATATATATGTATGTATGTATGTATGTATGTACACATACACTCACACCACGCACATATATATACATATATGCGCATACATACATATTATGCGTCGCTATTAAGATTAATTATACCGATTTAATTACCTTTTTATGTTATACTTTGTACACATAAGACACAAAGTTTAATGAAAAGAACTTAATTACCAATTTAAAACTATAATTAATTAAATTGATTTACATACCGTTTTATTGTATATCCTGTAGACGTAAGACATGATTAATTAAGGTGTATTAATTAGTATAATGTAGTGCATTTTGTAAGCATTGCTTACACACGTCGTGATGGCGAAGATTCATTAAATTGACTTAATTAACTTTATAGTCATGCATTTTATTTCTAGTCTCTACAGTGCAACACATCTTTTTGTCAGCTCCAAAACCTTTACATAAAACGAAGCATACCATCTGCACATGCACTGACTCTAAATACTGCATATATACATGCATAGATGCAAAATACCTTGTTGATGTTGTTGAAACTTCAATGAATGAACCTTGGATTTATGTTAGAAACCGATGCATACATACGCACATACATACATGTATACATGCATAAACACACATACACACATGCATGCATATATACATACATAGATATATAGAAAATTTGGACCTCTGAACTCTCTTCATTCAATAAAAAAAAGTAACCTACTGTGTTTTTGCAGTACCAGTACTCATTTGGGCTGCTTGATTGGACGCTTGATGGCATCCCAGCCATTGTTATGAAACCTGGAAGATATTAAGTGTACCTTAGGATACTGTGGAGTGCTCAGCCACATGCACGTTAATTTCACGAGCGGGCTGTTCCGTTGATCGGATCAACTGCAGCCCGCGTCGTTGTAACCGACGGAGTGTTAATATGCAAGTATTTGCGTGTTTGTCTGTGAGTGTGTGAATCCGTGTGTGTGTGTATATTTCTCTGCGTGCTTGTGCGTGTGTGCGCGCGTGTGTGTATAAATTCATGTGTTCTTGTAAAATAGACTACCTACTATCTAACACTAGAAATTTTCTGCAACCTGCTGAAGTAATTTTGGTTAACACTTTCATCATCACTGGAATTTTTGAACTCCATACGTGTTTGATTAAATTTTCAGTCGAAATTCCAGCTGAAGAACATCACTGAATGGTGGTATTGCATTGCAACGGGGATGAGTACGCAAGTGGGGTGCAAGAATAATGCATCTCCCCCGGCTAAAAGAAAATTTATTGAATTGCTATGAAACGTCAGGTTTGAATGGAGAGAAATTTCATTAATAACTTCTAGAATTATTTCATAGACGATCTTTAGGAATTTAAGCGACACACCTCTGAACAGTATATATCGACAATATGGCGTCAATCAAAAGGAATGTATGGCTTAACTGAAAACAAATAATGATCCGGTTAAATTCTTTTCTTTGGTGAATTGCTATGACATTTAAAATATGTGCTTCACTCTAATACTAACGAAGTCTTCTGAGCTAACACAGCCACATTAGTTACACATACACCATAGGCAGGCTGATACACGTATACGCATACATGTATGTATGTAATTACGCATGGTTAAATACATATGTGATTCCTGGAGAGCTTCATTTTGTAACTAACTGCCTTCATGGCTGTCCTGAGAATTGAGAAGCTGTTATTTACAAAACTAAAAATGAGGCAGCTGATTAGTATATCACAAGGTCATAAATGGAACTGTGAATATATGTAAAATATGCTGGAAGCTTAACCTATCATGATTTCACAGACGTATGTACATGTATGAACACATGCATATGTTCACACACTTCTGTCAAAGTACAGAATTTCACTCATGTATTTGTTTGCAAATATACGTAGACAGGCTAAAGTATGAGAGTTTTGGTTAAAACAATTACGGGCTTTAGAGTGTAGCTCCTCTGCATGCGGCTTTGCTCGAGTGTTTTCTGGAATAGTCTCTATGGTTCGTGCGTCAAGGTGACCAATGTGTTTGGCCTGAATATCGTAGACGGAAACGGTCCGGAAGCACGTCGTGTGTATTTATGCTTTTACCTCGTATTTGTTTCTGACAGTAGACTGTGGCCATGCTGGAGCACTGCCTTGAAGAATTTTTGGTTGAATAAGCCCATCCCCAATGCTTATTGTTTATTAAGTCTCGTACTTATTCTACGGTGCTGTTTCGCCGAACCTCTAAGTAACGGGGACGTAAGCAGACCAACACTAATAGTCAAGCGTTGGGGGTGGGGGAAGAAACACACACACACACACACACACATATATGTATATATATTTTATATATATATATATATATATATATATATATATATATATAT
>NC_069000.1:39775645-39778135 GCF_001194135.2 Octopus bimaculoides
ATATATATATATATATATATATATATATAGAGAGAGAGAGAGAGAGAGAGAGTGAGAGCTATCAGGCTCATAGATAGTGAAATTAAATGCTTCACGGTTAATAATCCTTCTAGTCCTTTTATGGTATGCGTTCCAGCTCTGCTGTGAAGACAACCGTATTTTACGGTCGGTAGACTATATCAATAACGCATGAAATTGGAACAATCTTCAACAGTCAAACAGACTTCTGCGTTCACTGGGCGTTAAACATATCTAAGATGCAGATGAATGTGAAAGAACAGAAAAAATACGTAGATTGAAATCGATGAAGTTTTGTTTTAGAATTTGGATACTGCAAAACAAAAAAATATTAGCTCGTCCAATATCTGATATGAAATCTTTTTGGATTTATTCGCTTTTCATTCACTCAAAAGTCTACGAAAATTTGTACACGATGCATATAAAGATTGATTGGATCGTATTGGTAGATTTATAGATTTGTTTGAGAGCTTTAAAAAGAAATAATAGTTCACATCCTGCTATTTCGGCTCAAAAAACACTGATTAAATTCTAACAAAAGACCAGCGTTTAACTGGTACTTTATTTTATCGACCTTCAAAGGATGACAAGCAAAGTTGACCTTGGTGAGAAATGGACACAGAACGTAAAAGAACATCTGGAAAAAATTCCGTTAAACATTTTGTTCGACACGCTAATCATTTGTGGCAGCACACCATCTTCTTAAGAATTATGGTTTCAAATTTTGGCACAGGGGCAGTAATTTTTAGGGAAAATGGGAAGTCGATTATTTGGAATCAAGTATTTGACTGCTGTTTTATTTCATTGCTTTAAACGCTTAACAGCACTTAATAATAGACGCACACATGCACACATATACATACGGGCACTCACACGTGCGTACACACACGCGCGCGCACACACACACACACGCATAGACGCACTCACAGACACGGACGAACATACACGAGTACACACACACATCCACATACAAGCGGCACACACGCACACAAATGCACAGATACAAACCCACATGCAGACATCGCTTACACACTCGCACGGACACACATACAAATACACTCACACGGACACAAACACACACAGACAGATACTGACTCAGAGATACTCACACGCACACCCACAGAGTCACACCTACACGCACACGCATACACACACACACACTTACACAGAGTCGTACACATGCAAACACACGCACAAACACACACAAACGCACACATTCACAAACACACACACAAACGCACAGGCACACACATACAGACTTAGGCATACAAGCACACACACCCAGATGCATGCTGACACAGAGACACACACTCACGCACACGAACACGCACACGAACACGCACACACACACACATACATGCACAAACGCTCAGGCATGCACGCACACACACACACACACACACAGGAGCAAAAACCCGCACACAAACACACACAGATTCACATATACAGACGCCGATCACACACGCACACCCACAGAGGCACTCCCACATACACACACACACACACCCACAGAGGCACTCCCAGACGCATACGCACACACGCACATCCACAAAGGCACTCCCACATACCCCACACACACGCACAGACGCACACACACAAACGCACACGCACAAATACACACACATGAACGAACAGACACACACACACACACACACACACACGTAGAGACACATTCACACAAACACATCCGCCCGCTCACACACACATACATTCACATACATACATTCATATACACCGTGGGACGTAGACAAACACTGTGCAATATCTCACTAATTGCTCTTTAGACCTGTATCTCTGCTCATGAATATTTCTTCATAGCTACGACGCCAACAGAATTTCAATGGGGAAATCGGAATACACTAAAATCTTGTTTGTTTCACTGATACTCAACTGTCACATTCAAACATGAAAACATTCCGTAAGGTTACTTAATAAGATTAATAGTTTTGCCAGCTGTGAAGATTTCATTTCTGTCTAACTTGTCATAAGCAAAAGTAATCGAATAAAGCCTGTCTTTCTTTAAACTACTGACAACCGTCGGAAATCAGAAGCAAGAAAAATATGGAAGAAAAAGGTAATGAAAGGCGCAATAAATGAAGCAGCCAGGTAGCAGAATTGTTTGCACGTCAGGTATAAATTGTTAACTGCAGTCTTTACGTTTTGTACGTTCTGATTTCAAGTTACGCCGAATCTCCTGCGTTCCTTTCATCGTTTGATTGACTAAAACCGGTAGTAGTAGTAGTAGTAGTTGCTGTTGTTGTTGTTGGTGGTGGTGGTGGTGGTGGTGGTGGTGGTGTTCGTGGCGTTGTTGATGTTGGAAATAAAACGGTAAAATCAGTATCGCCATTTGAAAGAAATTAAAGAATAACAACAGAACGTGCGCGCACGTACATGAGATAAACTGCTACAAACTTGACCAGATGATTTGTTTATAATTAGTCTTACGTGTGTGGCTGTGGGCATACGTATGGT
>NC_069000.1:39778334-39781693 GCF_001194135.2 Octopus bimaculoides
GAGAGAGGCGGGGTAGATAGATAGATAGATAGATAGATAGAAATTTATGTACTCGTGACGCATATTTATAAATGCGTGTAGATTGGAGTCCTGTGATGTCAAATAAAGGACAACAGCATTGAAAAGATATGGCAAATCGGGCATCGGTATGACATACATTTCATATATGTTATATAGACGTGTACAATCAGAATAATTAAATGTTTATTAGAAATAATTTGAAGGATTGGATGCAGAAGAGAATTGAAAATGCTGGAAGGTTATATATAAATTATGTAAATGACGCGGCACTGTCAGAAATGACAACGAACAAGACAACCATTAAAAGTTGTTCATAATTTTGACACATGCCATGGGATGCAAAATAATTGGTGTCTGCAGAACTGACGGTCCACTCTTTAGTCACTTTCTTATATACGTAATTGATATCGCCTACAGTATCCCTTGATTAAAAGTTCATAGCTGTCTTTATTGTTTCTATCTCTGAAATATTTTTAAAAGTTTATCTAAAGAAGAAATATAAATATAATTTCCGTCATATTTAAACAAACTTCAGTTAGTTTTCGAAGTGTTGAAGTGTATTGTAGAACAAGTAGAAAGATAATTCTTTTTCAACACGTAAATACTAGAAGAAAAACGATCATCTTTGGCTTCAAAACGAAAAAGTGTGTTCTGCCATAAGGATAATGCACGGCCACATACAGCGAGCTTCTTTCAGTTTCCGTCTACCAAATCCACTCACAAGGCTTTGGTCGGTCCGAGGCTGGAGTAGAAGGCACTTGTCCAAGGTGCCACACAGTGAGACTGAACCCGGAACCATGTGGTTGGGAAGCAAACTTCTTAACACACAGCCTCGTATGTGTATACATTTACGTATGTGTGTGTGTGATTATTTTTATTTCAAGATTTCTAGCCAATAGAGAAAAACATCAACAGGCTATTCCTGTATACGTATGTATGTATGTATGTATATACGTATGTATATATGTGTGTACGCATGCTTGTATGTATGTTATGCTACGAAAAATATAATTCGCTTTCACAATTCAGTGAAATGCTGAAATTCAAATATATTCTTTGGAACCCAATGGAAAATTGATGAATCCAATATACAACCAACATATCACACACCCAACCAATTAGACAAGTCTGCATTTTACTGCATTCATTCATTAACTGAATACGTGAACATTATTCCTTTTGAAATCTTCATCTTTTTTAGATTACTTTTTGAGACAGTCAGATAGATAAGCCAAGGAAAACATATCTGCTATCTCTAATCATTTGGCTTCATTGTGATTAGTCAAAGAATTTTGTCAGTGCTATTTTAAGAAAGCAGAAGACCTAAAATATGCAGTTTAATTAAATAACATTGTTTTCGCTTTCTAATCTTTTAAATTTTCATTGATATCATGCTTCGATATTATCTCATACACCGTGTTAGTTAAATACGAATTAGTTCAAAGATTTAATAGGATCGAATATAGCGTTTATTCTTGCATTCAAATACGCATTTTAAGTATATATATGTATATATATATATATATATATTTGTGAATTATGTATGTAGTCTGTGTGTATACGTGTGTATGTATGTACGTATGTATCTCTATATACATATGTGTGTCTCTGGGCATGTGTGTATGTGTGCATATGTGTATGTTTGTGAGTGTGTAGGTGTGTGGGGGATGGAGTGGTGCATGGCTTAATGATTAGTGGGTATAGTGTTACGTCTATGATCATACACAAGACTTCGTTTTCGATTCCTGGAGCTGGCGATGCGCTCTGTTCTTAACTAAAACACTTCATTCCGCGTTGCTCGTTTCTACACGGCAGGCAAAAAATGAGTATCCCTGTGAAGGACCAGTGTGCCATCCGGCGGGGGAATATATACGTCACAGAATCCGCGAAACAGGCATTTCATCGTACTTGAGCACAGCTCAAAAAATATTGTACGAACAAGGAAGTGGCTGTGTGGTAAGAAGCTGACTCCCTAACCACATTGTTGTGGATTCAGTCCCATTGCGTGGCACCTTGGGCACGTGTTATTCTCTCCTGATGACACCATACACTTGCTGGCTTCCAGTATACGGACCTCTCGACTGGTAGCACTTGCATGTGCAAGTTGTTTGCCAAACATCTTCGGAGACAGAAGTCATCTTAAGGATTCTGAAGTCATCTCAAGGATCGAGAAGACTTTATTGTGTTCAGGTCACTGGAGAAATGAGTCTCTTCAGACAGGGACTTCGAAATTTTGAAATTTTACATTGATCATGCACGCCTCTATCATATCACCGTCTACATCCGACGCTCCGACTCCGTCTCTAAAGTGTCTGCCATAGAAATGTATAAGGTAAACTTCAAAAATCTGTTGGGAAACATTTAGGAGTAGACGCAATGTTCCGGTAAGGAAAATTGCGTAATTCACTATAAGCGATGAGTTGCTCATGTCATCTCTTCATGATTTCAAGCTTCATAAAGGATTACATTATATAAAATTACTACTTGATAAGTGTCATCAGATAAAACCGAAGGTGAGATAATACCATATACCAAAAGCAAATTTTGAGCTTGTGAATATCAGCGCTGTGTTTTGGGAATATCTCGCACTGATGCACTGATCACAAGTGAATAGTGGCCTATAATTAGGAACAACTATAACTGATGCCCTATGACAGGGTAATTTGGAATTGGCTACCAAATAGTGAAAGGGGCCATCGGATAACTGTAGAATTTTTAGTATTTGCATAGTATTGAGTCGAAACATACCTATGTATGCTAGTAAAATGTTAAGTACAACAGGTTTACATTTGTTAACGATCTTTGAGAAATATGAGGCACGACAGGCACGATAGCGAAAGCAATCCCGTTGTCTGTTTTATAACTGTCTTCGTATTAACTACGCAAGGGAAACAAGAGAAATCCTAAAGTTATGAGGGAGTTCGTGTGTAAGACGGGGAGAATTGTCTTGTAAATCACAAATTTTAGTTGGTTATGATGCCATCAATAGCGTAACAGTTGAAGGCGAAGTGACGACTTAGAAGCAACTCTCATGGAAGACATATTGTTTCATTAGTATGTGATTATTTTTAGAATATTGCATCACAAAGATCCAGTTTCCAATACTCGACATATTTTAACAGTCGTCATCGCGGTCAAAGAATTCAGGTGCACAAATGTCCGTGCAGTACTCAACAAAAGATACAGTGAAAAATTGGAACAGTCATCGTCGAAGCCAGTGCAGAAATATTTTTATTACATAGCGACACACAGACATATATGTTTGTAAATATACACATACAGACCCACACACACGTATATATATATATATATATATATATATATATATATATATATAT
>NC_069000.1:39781703-39782480 GCF_001194135.2 Octopus bimaculoides
ATATATATATATATATATATATATAACACAGTTACAGAGGCACTCAAAGGTACAGATAAAAGAGCGTCTCGTACGCAATTAATCATATATATTTCAGTGTGTGTGTGTTCATCAGATGAGTATGTGAGACTGCATCTTCGTTACACGAGAAAAGCCATTGCCGAGAAGACTTACTGAAATGATTCATTATTGTTGCCATGTGATGCCCTTATATGACTTTTAAGCCCGGCCAAGCTTTTGCACATTTTATTACATACTAGACAACTGTGCTGGGTGGCAGGAGAAACAGGTGCCACCATATGCACTCTCTTAACATGTCTTTTTAGACCTCCAACTGAGAGGCACACCCTTCCACATTTTACACACGTTCTGTTGTGAATCTTAATAGCCACATCATTAGTTATCATGGGTCAATTTCAATGAGAATTTCGATGGCTCACCAGGCCTGCCCGACTCAAACACCTCTGCCCACAAACCACACATGTAAAAAACGTAACACATATAAAAGAGTAACTTATAATAATAATAATAATAATAATAATAATAATAATAATAATAATAATAATAATAATAATAGGGAAAATAAATCCAAAACTTACAGCGAAAAATTCAATTTAGCAATTCTAAATAAAATTTCACAATATATGATATATGTATATACTTTAGAGAACAAAACATCTATTAAACAATTCAATGATGAAAAACGTTATTCATGCCATCCAGGAAAATAAATATACTATAAAAACCATATTCTAGAATCAATAAAGTATATAAACA
>NC_069000.1:39782596-39784368 GCF_001194135.2 Octopus bimaculoides
TATATATATATATATATATATGCATGTATTTGTATAGATAGATAAATAGATAGATAGATAGATAGATAGATAGATAGATAGATAGATAGATAGAATTTGCATGTCTAAGTCAATATTTAATAACATCTAACTTGGCCCTTTACAATATATTTTCCAGCTTCTCTTATCACTCCTTTACTTGGTGTTGCCCTCGTTTATTTTTTTTTCATCTAAATTATGCTGTTCGCTGACTTTAAATGCCGAAAAGTTGAAGTATTTCTTTTATGGATATTCCCTACTGAAAGCAGTCGATCTCCTGCAGGCTGTTATCAGTATGGATCATCGATAAAAAAAATTAAATACATCTCATAAAAATATCATAATAAATAATATGAGTTGATAAATACCAAGGATGTACTGACAGAAAATACTTAATAAATATCCAGAGCGCAATTTCAAAGATCTCTCACGCACGCAAATATAAACTAATCAGGTGTTACTAAGTAGTATATAGCATAAATAATAAATATTGTATAAAATGAGATCAGTACTTAATTAAATTTTTTAACGTTTCATTAGTCTTTTAATTAAATGGATAGCCAGTTTAGGTACTTGTTTTATTATTTTCCTTACTTTCGATTTGTGAATTATCATTAAAAGGAAAATAATTCACCATAAGTTTCAGCCTTCGTGCATCTGCACACAAAATGTGTAGACTTAATTAAGTTTAAAAAGCATAACGAAAATTTTAACAAGAAAAACGCATAAATAAGTGTTTGAAAAATCACACAATTTCCCACTTGAGTTTGGTAGATTGCTTGGCAATGAGAAGGGAAATGGTATGGAGAAGGAAAAGAAATATGTTGTGAAGTGGAAATGAAGTAACCAGAGAAATTTCTGGATTGTCGGAAATTGAAGAAAATCGTACATTTAGAACACTTTATCAGAAGAGTAATCACAGTTGACTCGACAACCTTTCGCGTAGTTCGATGCAGTCTTGCAGTCTTTGTGTGCTCAGGTCAGGATGAAAACTTGTCTTCAGTACTTCTCTTGATATAATCTTGGTCTTTCCTTTTATTTTGTCCTTCCCCCAACACACACACACACACACAAGTACAAGGCAGCGAACTGGGAGAATCGTTAGCAAGTCGGGCAAAGCGCAGTTCTTTACGTTCTGAAAACAAAAGCCACCGAAGTCGGCTTTGATTTTTTATCCTTTTGGGATCAATCAAATAAGTGAGAATTGAGCAGTGGGTTGCTGTAATCGACCATGACCCGCCCACAAAATTTCAGGCCTTGTGCTTATGGTAGAAATAATTTTGTCCTCATCTGATATTTATTTCATCGACCCCCTAAAGGATGAAAGGTAAAGGTTGCTATGTTTAAGGACATCCCTAGACTACAAATGCATTTTATTTATTCTTTAATTCACAACCTCATTCTGTTAGCCACCTTCGTAATTCCCGGATTGTAGTCTCACTCATTTTACATTCTAGTGTTAAATGTTGGTGATTGTGATTACAAATCTCGCCAGTTAATGATCAGCTGATTAATCAACATGCAACTAATCGCTTCGTTATTTGGGAGGATTATTAAATTCAGAGTTTTCTAACGAATTCTATAAAGATATTGATGTTGTGCATACTACGGATCTAAGTGTGCCATGTTTGCGTCACACTTCACATACTTAATGAAAAACTTGTAGCAGTGCCAAATAACACATTCGTTTGTTAATATGTGTGTGAGAGTGAGTGTGAGTGTATATATGTGTGTGTGTGTATATATATATATAT
>NC_069000.1:39785092-39789795 GCF_001194135.2 Octopus bimaculoides
TATATATATATATATGTATGTATGCATATGTATATATACACACACATTGGGTAGGGTGGACGAAGTTGATACAGCGTTTCATGTTTTATAGTTAAACAGTTCCAGTTAGAAAAGGATTAAATTTATTCAATTACTGTTTGTTAATTACAGCGTTAATTTAGCGTTAATGATACTATAAAGTCGAAATAGTTGTAGCGTGAATAGATGTTGCGTTCATTCACAATTTTCTGCCTGCATGCATCCGCTCTCATATATCAACGCATGCACGCATTGTTAAAAATCTAACACAGCTAAACCAGGCGCTGGATAATCAATTTTTCTGCATACGCACATTTTTATATTCTGATTTATCATTTAGATATGATTTTTGTGGTAGTTAATTCTTCGCCTGTGGCTAATTAGAAATTTACTCTAAGATATTAATTTATATTTAATTGCTAATCAAATTTCGATTTCGTATATGATGGCCTATGAATTTCATGATCCGGGTGGCGTGTAAATTCTAAAGTAAATTCTTGAGTTCCAACAACAGATTATTGGTATCGCTATGCCAAAGTGAAATCATTATGTAAATTTTAGAAAAACGTAGGCTAAATAGGTATATTACATGGAATGCAAACAAACATAGGAATGATGTGATAGTCGTATCTTAACAGCTGTTTCGGATAAAGAATGGCTGGTTTCATACACATGTCTATTGTGTGACAAAGATCCATAATACCGTGAGTGTATAGAATAATTTTTTATATATATATGAAAGGCAGAGCATGTTGCCTTCCTTAGAAGATTCTGGTTAGAATTCCGCTTTAGCTTCTATATATGTTTCTAAAACCTATTTCCTTGAAAATACAAATGCGCTAATTCATACATACATGAAGATATATGTCTGTGTGTATGAGTGTGAGTGTGTGTGTGTGTGTGTGTGTGTGTGTGTGTGTATGTTACAAATTTGCACGTTTAAGCTTTACTTTATTACATAGTTAGAAGGCGGTGATTTCGCAGACGGTAAGAAGTGTCCGGGCTGGGGTAAATCGATTATATCAACCCTAGTACTTAACTGGTATCTATTTTATAAAAGGCAAAGTCGGCCTCGGCAGAATTTGAACCCAGAACGTAAAGACGGGCGTACTAACGATTCAACCAGCACACTGCATTTTCTACAACAGAAATGTTATTATTATTACATGCATATAAGCTGTGAGCTGGCAGAATCGTCAGCAGGTCGGGCGAAATGCTTAGCGGTATTCCGTCTGCCGCTACGTTCTGAGTTCAAATTCCGCCGAGGTGGACTTTTCCTTTCGTCCTTTCGGGAGCGATTAAATAAGTATCAGTTACGTACTGGGATCGATGTAATCGACTTAATCCCTTGTCCTAAGCTGCTCTTGTGACAAAAATTTGAAATCATTATTATATGTATATAGGAAGCAAAATCCTTCTGACGTACATCTACGTTATATTCAGTAACACTGAAAACTTTCAGTAACTAAGGTCCTGAACAGAAAGATGTTTGATGTTAGAGAGATTATACTACAATAATATAACAAACCAATACACAAAAATGACAAAATGCGTTCCATGATCTTGCTAACATATTGATTCCAGTTCACCGTAAAATCACCGATATAAATAATTACACAGAGCTGAAAAATGGTCAGATATACATATATATTTGTACAAAATTTGAGAAATACTATTTCTTAATATGGCGTGAAATGCAATGTTTTTTTTATTTCTCTTCTACGTTTCCTTAATAATATGATGAATACTTGCTTAGTATGCAGCATGACTGGTTGGAACATATTTCATTTTTGTTCAAAGTTGGGAAAAAACAAAAAGTGATTTTGGAAAGAAGAAAATCAACGCCGCAAATAACCAGGAGAATTCAACTGCAAATCCTATTATTTTAATTGGCTAACGACATTTGATCTTCTCCTGGGATAGCGTTGATGGCTGGTTATTTTCAAAGAAATGGATATGCTGCCATCAATGTCAGTTTTTATAGATGATGCTATGTAATAAGATACAATGTGATATATATATATATATATATATATATATATATATATATATTATATTTATATAGAGGCATACACAAATAAACAAATATATATGCAAGTAAATGATTTATATATAGATGTGTGTGAAAAAGTATGTGTGCGTGTGTATGCAAGTACACTTTTTTACTAAAGACTTTTACAAAATATATACTCCCTTATTCATGTGTGGGTGTTATGCATCTCACACACTGTTTCTCTTTCAGTTGATATATATATATATATATATATATATATATATATATATATATATATATATATATATATATATACATACACAGAGAAAGAGGAAGAGGGAGAGGGAAGAAGAGAGAAAAAGAGGGAGAGACAGAGAAAAGAGAGTGAGAGAGAGAAAGTGAGAGCGAGCCATAGCAATAAATAGTGACAGAGGGGTTTTATAATAGACTTATCCATGTCGATACGGTTGAGCAGCAAATTTCCTATTCCAAATTAAAGGAACGGAGAGATTCTTCAAAGGTGTAATATTCTGATTATGTCATGACTGACGAATTTTTCAGCCTTGTAAGTGTGATTTACCCAGTATTTCTGCTGTTCTAACGGCAACTCTGAGTTCGAAAAAATATCATCTTATTGTAACCTAAAACTTAAAATTTCATAGCCTCATTACTCCCTTAGAATCCAATAGTCCGGATAAGGCTCTTTGATTCTGGAATATATTCATCTTTGGGTTCTTTATGGGAGAATTCACGAAAAAACAGCAGACGAAGACAGGTGGTGTAAACAACAAATGGATGTATTAGTATAACGCTCGGGAATAGAGAAAGTCTTTAACGTTTCGAGCCTACGCTCTTCAGCAGAAAGGAACACAGAAAGAAACAAGGAGAGAAAAAATATATGTGTAGTGAGCAGCGATCTATCATGGGTTCTTTACCATATTTATTCATTTTCCATGCTTTTTGGCTTTTGATAGATTAAGTATTCGCCATGTTTTTGATTTTTATAACTATTTTGGAAAGAAACTCATTCGCTTAATGGAAGACCTCATACTGCTGTCTTAAATGTATTCAGTTTTGCCCTCAGATAAAGGTCGAATAAATTTCTGTAGATTAATTTCCCAAACTGCGTATTTCACGTTTACTTGCCTAGGGATATATTTCAACATAATCAAAATATGATATGTCAGAATCTCTTTGAAGGAAAATACTCCGTTTATTTGAATAGGAAAGCTGGTGTTCTTTCGGATGCATCAACCTTTTCGACTTGGACGAGTCTATTATAAAACCTCGCTGATACGTCTTAATGATATGGTTCACTCCTTTTGTCTCTTTCGCTCTCTATCGCTCTCTCTATCTCTTCACTATATATATAATATATAGAGAGAGACGGAGATAAAGATAGGTAGGTAGGTAGGCAGGTAGGCAGGTAAGTATGCAGGTAGGTAGGTAGGTAGCTAGCTAGCTAACTAGCTAAGTAGCTAGCTAGCTAGCTAGCTAGCTAGCTAGATAGATAGATAGATAGATAGATAGATAGATAGATAGATAGATAGATAGATAGATAGATACGTATATACACATGTCGATATGTGTGTGTATGTGAGTATACATATATATATATATGTGTGTGTGTGTGTGTGTGTATGTATATATATATATATATATATATATATATATATATATATATATATATATATATACTCATCTATGTATGTGTATGTATAAGAATTGTATACATATATCTTTACACACACACACAAACACACACACACACATGCACACACACACACATATGTGTATATATAAATGAGGAGAAGCCAGAGAGAAGTTTCCTTTCCCCTGTTAATCCCTTCTTACAATTCAGTTGTTTTCATTACAATAACAATCGGATTTGTTGTCTCTAAATTGCTATTGCCACTTATTTGCGCGTGTGTGTGTGCCTGTGTGTGCGTGTGCCTGTGTACTTGTGTGCGTTCCTGAGAGAGAGAGGGGAGCAAAGGTTGGCATATCTTTCTCATTGGCTTTACATTATAATTTCTGATATTAAAGCACGGATGAAATGAAAGGTATCTCAATACACCAAGGCAGCCCTTTATCAACCCTATTCCTTCCTTTATTTTATGTAACTGTTTAGAAACGAACACTGTCTCATTTTTAGGCTTCCATGTTTGGAGAAGTAAGAGCTGATGGAATCCGAATGCTGTTTGCAGAAGACCCATGACTTCATGATCCACAATCACCATCAACGTATTAGTAAGATTCATATGTGTGCGGACATATTTGCTACTATGAGTTAGCGCATTCATCGATGTATGTATGCTTATTTATAAATACGGAGGGTGCTGACAAGTTCCTGACGTTAACGGTGTTGCAAAAGACCAGCTGGAGGATCGAACTTCGGAGTTCTTTTTACAGTCTGTAGAAAAGCTGAAGGACGGCTGCAGTATATGAATGAATCTGAGAGAGGGAAATTTGATGAATAAAATCATAATTTACTGATCCTCCTGTATTTTCTTTTACATAAAGAAACGAAATTTCAGCACCCTTATATAAATATATATATGCATATAGATAGATAGATAGATAGATAGATAGATAGATAGATAGATAGATAGATAGATAGATAGATAGATATGGGGGAACTGTGTGTATGTATATTTACATATATATGCATATATGTAGATACATATATATA
>NC_069000.1:39789942-39792442 GCF_001194135.2 Octopus bimaculoides
TATATATATATATATATATACATATATATGTATATACTCAGCTGGCAAAAACAATTTCTACCTGTATTTCGAAAGGGTCAGCTTTGTCATATTCTGTGTCATGCTCTATCTCCCTAAGAATGATGTTAAGGGTACACGTGTCTGTGAAGTGCTCAGCCACTTGCACGTTAATTTCACGAGCAGGATGTTCCGTTGGTCGGATTAATAGGAACCCTTGTCCTAACCAACAGCGTGTCTACTTCTGCTAGAAAGATGAAAGGAATTTTAAATTTTCATGCGCAAGCTATTTGCAATTAATGGATGACAACGAAGACATAGCAATGCTGCACCAACTTGGTGAACGATCACGGTAACATAAAACGTTATAATAAAAAGTTCTGTATCTTCTATGGAAATTCTCTTGACCAAACTATAAACAACTATACAGATGACCTGAAAGACGATAAAATCATGATAAAGAGCGCCTATAATTTAGATTCTATAAGATAAATTAATGGTTACATACTTTACTCTAGTATATTATCAGAACATTGCATTTACATACATAGAACCATACATTTTACCCTCCCTTACAAAATCATTTTAGCATACCTTTCAATTAGATTTGCTTTTTGTTTCCCACAAAATATATTTGTAAAATAGGGGTACGTCTCATACGCCAGCAACTAATTCCAGTGCCGTGGAGATAGCACAATAATTCCAGTGCCATTGAGGTGGCACTAGAAGCTTTGGGTTTCCGAGGTGGAAATTTATAAGTTAATAGAATCGCTCAGTTTCGTAGTTTTCTTGCGTTGTTGAGTTTTTTATATAAGCTTGTATTTGATAACGCTGATCATAAAATGGAAACAAAATACGAAAACGGCAACGATGCAGCTAATGCAAAGGGGTTATTGTGCGAAGAAATCATAAAATTATTCACTTTAGGAAGGAAAACGTACAACTGAAATATGTAAGTAAGATTCTCTCGTGCTTTTATTTTAAATTTATGCGTAAGATAAAATTCAAATTTTTAGCTGTTTTATTTTGCTGCGCTTTTTCATTTTATAGAATATTGAAAATTCAGTTATTATTTTTCTGATGCATGACAATTTATATTAACAATTTGTAAATCGTATTATACAAAAAGAAAGAAAAAATAGCCTAAAGTTTGCTTGTCACTTACTGGAAAATACTTGTTCAAATATAATAGATTCAAAAAACAAGCGGTGTGAATAATGTGATGAGTCAAATGCATTCAAAGACATTCATGTGTACAGACAAACACATGTACCTACATATGTGTGTGTTGGCACTCCGTCGGTTACGACGACGAGGGTCCCAGTTGATCCGATCAACGGAACAGCCTGCTCGTGAAATTAACGTGCAAGTAGCTGAGCACTCCACAGACACGTGTACCCTTAACGTAATTCTCGGGGATATTCAGCGTGACACAGAGTGTGACAAGGCTGACCCTTTGAATTACAGGCACAACAGAAACAGGAAGTAAGAGTGAGAGAAAGTTATGGTGAAAGCGTACAGCAGGGTTCGCCACCATCCCCTGTCAAAGCCTCGTGGAGCTTTAGGCGTTTTCGCTCAATAAACACTCACAACGCCCGGCCTGGGAATCGAAACCGCGATCCTATGACCGCGAGTCCGCTGCCCTAACCACTGGGTCATTGCGCTTCCACGTACTTACGTATATATACATACATAATTATACATCTCCTTCATTAACACCTGTATATTACGTCTGGCAATGCTATTCTATTATATTGATAACAACTATATTTCTTATAGTCGTTTATGCTATTTTAATTATTATAGTGCAGCCTATATGCCCGCTTGATATCCCTTCAACTCAGCTAATAAAATAAGCTAAGATTGAATAGACAGTCTCTTCGTAAATACCGTCTGCAGTATGCGTAAAAAAGAAACTGACTAAAATTTCGATTCGGCGAAATGCTTTGCAGTATTGCGTCTGTCTTTACGTTCTGTGTTCAAATTCCGCCAGGGTCGACTTTACCTTTCATCTTTTCGGGGTCGATAAATTAAGTACCAGTTACGCACTGGAGTTGATGTAATTGACTCAATCCCTTTGTCTGTCCTTGTTTGTTCCCTCTATGTTTAACCCCTTGTGGGCAATAAAGAAATAAGAAAACGTTAGAACGCCGGACGAAATGCTTAGCGGTATTTCGTCTATCTTTATATTCTGAGTTCATATACGACGGGCTTGTTTCAGTTTCCGTCTACCAAATCGACACACAAGGCTTCGGTCAGCACGAGGCTATAGTAGAAGACACTTGCCGAAGGTGCCACGCAGTAGGACTGAACCTAGAACCATGCGGTTGGTGAGCAAGCTACTTACCACACAGCCACTCCTCCGCCTATGTGAACAATTTGCGATATCATCGACTAAATTGTAAGGTTCGCCTAAAATCAAAGTTGCCGATTTTGCGATAAGTCGGTGAAAATGTAGAATAAGAATAAGAATAGTTGGAATTGTAAATATTCAATGGTTCTT
>NC_069000.1:39796125-39797535 GCF_001194135.2 Octopus bimaculoides
TATATATATATATATATATATATATGTATGTATGTATGTATGTATTTTAGCGAAAGTTGTTGTGTAAGGCCGAACCAATAGTATCGCCGTTCACTTATCGCGGATTATTATTTAAGCTTACGCCGATTCCTCTGGGCTATTGTTTTTCATCAATACAGTAATCCCTTGCCATATCGCGGCAGTTCACTTATCGCGGTTTATTATTTAAGCTTACGTCGCTTCCTCTGGGGTATTGTTTTTGCATCAAAACAGACCGATAGAATAAGTACTAGGCTCACAAAGAATAAGTCCGTCGTGGGGTTGATTTCTTCAGCTAAAACACTTTGAAGTGGTGCTCCAGTATGTCCGCAGTCAAATGACTGAAACAAGTAAAAGAATAAAAGAAAAAAGAATAAGAGAATATATATTCACGACGGGCTTCTTTCAGTTTCCGTCTGCCACATCCACTTACAAGGCTTTGGTCGGCCCGAGGCTAGAGTAAAAGACACTTGTTCATGTTAGCAGGTAGTGGGTCTGAACCCGGAACCACGTGGTTTAGAAGCAAGCTTCTTATCACAGAGCCAATAGTGGATTTTCCTTAATCTAAATATAGAGTTTCTGTATCGGGATTTCTGCAATTATCGCATTTTACCTGATCCAAAACGTATGCATTTAGAGATGTGTCGCGGATGAGGTAGTTGGTCTCAAAGAGTTCTTTTAGAGAAAGGACGCGGCGTAAACAGGAAACAGATTGGGTCAGACCTTTGTGTAATTAGTCTTTGCGAATGACGTTTTAAGTTTCGTTAAGATGTCGTAATTTAACAAAGCAGAAATTATGTTGGAGTTGTTCAGTATTTGATGTCGTGAGGCTTATTGGAGATGGATGAAAGCTGTGAGGTATAAATTGAGTTGAAAATGATTTGAAATAAGCTGCATAAATCGTTTGATCTATCACTTTGCTACATTTGCTTTGAATGCGATCAACTTCATTTTGGATGTAGATGCGCTTGGTACTATAATAGAAGACCGTTTTTCTTATAAAATCGTGCGGAGCTACCACCTCCTTCTGAAATGCTGAGCATAAAGTCAACTAAAGCTTTGATAATTTGGGATGTCCGATAATGAAATCAATATAGTTATCAATAATACTAAAGAAATCAAAAGTAGAACTCGCTACAGCGTGGAGGCGCGTGATAATGTGTATACAGTGGGTCGGGTCTTGTAAAGAAAAGAAAGGAATCGCAGCCGATGATCGGTCAGCTTCGTGAAATATTCTTGCACCAGGTCTGACAACGGACCCCGTGAATAGGCCGAAGGAATGTTTGCCAGCTGGATTGCTTGTGAAAGAAATATATCTACCTTGGATGCGCCAGAAATATTTGTGTGTATAAGTATAGATAAATAGATAGATAGATAGATAGATAGATAGAT
>NC_069000.1:39798857-39800536 GCF_001194135.2 Octopus bimaculoides
ATATATATATGTATATATATATATACGGATTCAGATAAGTCAAGCATGGGTATAAGTTTAACCATATTTTATTAATTAAGTTTTTCTCGTATTTCTCCTTGTACGTTTTAGAAAGAATAGCTCAGAGATTATCTAGGGAAAATTCACGATCCAAAAGCAAAAACAATCTGTGATTTTTTGTTTTTATTTGAAGGCCAAGGATCAATAATGCTGACCCATTAGATAGAGAGAGAGAGAGAGAGAGAGAGAGAGACAGACAGACAGACAGACAGACAGACAGACAGACAGACGGGCAGGCAGGCAGGCAGGCAAGCAGACGGGCAGGCAGGCAGACAGACTGACTGGCAGAGAGACTGATATATAGATAGAGAGAGTGTATGTGAGAGAGAGAGATAAGTGTCCAGTAGCACTTTGTTTAACTCGGCTCCCTTTTCCTGTTACAATAGGGGCAACACATACCTATGTACAACTAGTATATCATGGCCATTACCGCGTCAGGGAATCAATTATTAGTAGTTTGGTTGACTGATTTGAGGAACAAGGTGCGGTAAGAGCTCTGCCAGAAACAGGCAGATACCATTCGGTTAGTAAACGAATCCATAACTGAAAATGTAAGGTAGTGTTGCACAAGACCCGAGTATATCAACTCGAAGGCGGTCCTGGACAAGTTGGAGCCTCTTGAATGACGCTCCAGCGTATTCATACACCCTTGGACCTTTCTTCGTACAAAATACAGTTTGTGCAACAGCGGAGGCTACCAGAACTTTGCCACAGTTCGCAATATGCAATTATATCATAAAAATTACCAAAAACTCTCGAATTTATTCACAAGCTCATAAAGTTAAACGGAGCATATTTTCATTTGAATGGCTTCATTAACAAGCAAATCTGCAGGATTTGGATTTCATTAAATCCTGGAGTAATTATCCACAGATAAAAGTGCATCAAATTATTTGTACGGTCTGGTGTAAAATAATGTCGAAAGAGATAACTGCACTTTAGATTTTCGCAGATCGTATTAGGAACACTGACAGTATTACATGCGATTGATATTGATCTATGACCAGAAATTTCTTATTCGTAGAATTTCAGGATAAATCTGCCATGTGGTCCCAAGAGGAGACGGCGAAAGATCATACAATAAGAGCCACAATCCAACTGTTCAGGCAACTGTTTTATGGGAGGAAATTTTTCTTGCGATTTCGACATAAGCTAGTCATCTCGTTCAGAAAATATGACGTTTCCTGATTTTTTTTTTTTCTTGCGTGGCTATCTCATAAAGCGGCCTCAGACACTCAGACAACAAAACAACAATACTTCGGTCAGTCAGTCAATGAGCTTCGTTTCTCAAAGCTCTTTCGTCGCCATTTACAAACCTCATCAATGAGATGTTGCCCCTATTCTAGGTCTGATTCAGGTCTCTGATAAATAATTGAAACAAACGATTAGTTAACTGGTTAGAAGGTCCGACTAATATCAAAGATTTGTCTAATAGATATTAAGAAGTGAAAACGCAGCAGTGCGTATGTTTACTATCAACATAATGCGCTTCCCGACATTCAACAAAATATGGTTCGATACACAAGTTCACACCAATAATCTTACAAACCGAATACAAAACAATTATGCGTGTGTGAGTGTGCGTATAAACATATACGTATATATATATATATATATAT
>NC_069000.1:39800967-39801947 GCF_001194135.2 Octopus bimaculoides
ATATATATATGAAATCCTGCAGTTAATATTTCTGAGACAATTTTCTCAAGTGCATAATTACATATCGTAGGCTAAAAAGAATCTGGAAACAGCTGCGTTATTCCCTCATGGAGTATTTTAAAAGTTCCATTGTTTGAAATGAAAGCTCTGTGTGTGTGTGTGTGTGTGTGTGTGTATGAGTGTGTGTATGTGTCTCTGTGTGTGAGTGCGTATGCGTGCGTATGTGTGCGTATGTCTGTTGTCTCTGTTTGCCTGTGTCTGTGTTTCCGCATATGTACGGGTGTATGTATGCATATGTGTAAATACATATACATATACATATGCATATAAATATGTATATAAAAACATACATGCATATACCTATAAATCATATAACTATATGTGTTTGTATATTTATATATATTTTTGGGGTATAGATAAATATGTAGACAGATTTTTATTAAATAGATATGCCTTCTTATATAAGTTTTGTTACTTCGAAAATAGAGAAATAGATTTTACACAGTCTCTAGAGTGGGAAGGTGTTTGACATATCCTCATAGCTAAAGATTGTAATTATTGATAAGAAGATAAATTCTGAAATACGTTGTTTGATGGTCTGCGCTTAAATATTCGATTTGTGTCAGTAGATATTTTAAGAAGCATGGTATCAAAGACGATAATTATTCAAGACGAGAATGCTTGCAGTGTCTATCTTATTTTTGCTACACACACAAACACACACACACATATTGTTTTCCAATGAGTGATGTAGGAGTTTAAGGTGAAAGATGTGTGATATTTTGAATTGCAATACTAGAGAGATATAGAATCTTCCTAAGGTTATATTACGTATATAGGTAATATAACCGTATCTCGCTACGTATCATGTAATATTTATTTCCTGCATTGTTCTTATATCGTTTCACATTAAGTAAACACACTATGTTTAATACGATATATGACTATATGCACGTATATATATATATATATATATATAT
>NC_069000.1:39802227-39803964 GCF_001194135.2 Octopus bimaculoides
TCTTATATATATATATATACAGAGGCTGGACAAAATAATGGAAATACCTAGTATGGTAGCATCATAATTTTGAAATATCTATAAAACGATCAAAAGCTTGTTTATTTTTATGTTTTTTTTTTATTTATTGTTAGTGTTAATATGGTTTTCTAAAATTGCTGTTTCTTTTCAGATATCATCAGAAAAAGGTAAAATGACACATCTGTCGGACTTTCAAAGAGGTCAAATTGCTGGTGCTCGTATGGTAGGCGCTAACATGACGAAAACAGCTGAAATGTTTGGTCTCGAAAGTAATGACCAGTCTTTGAGAAAGAAGGGAAAAACCTCCTCGTCATAACAAACACCGGATGAGAACCAAAACTTTCAGATAGGGACCGTCGGACTCTTAACCGAATTGTTAGAAAGGATCACTAAAGTACAGCTCCTAGATTACTGCAGACCTTAATGACCACCTCGAGAGCCCATTTTCCCCAAAAACTGTTCGCCAGGAGCTGCACAAACCCGGATTTCACGAGAGAGCTGCAACCAGAGAACCACTACTTTCAAAAACAAACGTTGCAAATCGTTTAGAGTGGAGTAAAAACCTACATAATTGGTCCTAAGAGCAGTGGAAGAATGTTATTTTCTCGGACGAGTCATCCCTTACATTATTTCCGACCACTGGCCGAGTATACGTGTGGAGACAGCCAAAAGAAGCATTTGATCCAGAATGCCTTCGTCCAACTGTTAAACATAGAGGAGGATCTGTGATGAACTGGACGGGGCTATATCTTGGAAAGCCCGCCAGCCCAATGATTTCCCTTCATGTCAGAATTAATAGCCAAGACTATTTAAGCATTTTATCTGTTCAAATTCATCCTATGGTTGCGGAACTGCTTCCGGATGGAAACGCAATCTTTCAGGATGATAATGCGCCAATTCACACAACTAAAGTTGTTATTGAATGGCACGAGAAACATTCTAGTGACGTTGGACATCTTATCTGGCCACCACAGTCCCCAGATCTTAACATTATTGAACATTTTAGAAAAACAACTAAAGAGTCGATATCCTCCACCATCATCACTGCAAGAACTGGAGACTGTTTTAGCTGACGAAGAGAAGCTCGCTGCCTTTCAAATTTGTTATAATGAATTATAATAACAAGCTGTATTTTACTAGACAGACTGATTCAAACACTTGAGATCTCCAACTTCCAATTTTATTTCTTTCCTTTTCACAAGATGGCGAATTTCTGCTCCTTCATCTCTTGTCGACATACAAATAAGTGTGAAAAATAAATCCTAATATGTGATCCAATTTCCGCTATCGTAAGACTTGTTAAATTGCAAGAGTTAGCATAAAATCACCTTTGCTGTCGATTTTAAGACAGCTCTGTTACAATATAGAGAAGAATAATCGAAATTGCGAACATTGAATGGTTCTTAATTAAATATATTGACCCACAGACCCATCTACTTAAAATGATATATTTCTGGCAACATCTCGGCAATTCCCAAATATGAACTGAATGTCCTTTGTTCTGTGCATGAGTTGAAATGTATGTAATTAAATGAAACATTTTTCTATATGTGAACATCTATTTACCTATCTATCTATCTGTCCATCTATCTATATATCATTGAACATACATATACTTTCATATACATATATACAGATATATATATATATTCATATGTGTGTGTGTCTGTCTGTCTGTGTGTGTGTAGTTCAAATTTGCAAAACACGAAAGAGAAG
>NC_069000.1:39807252-39808209 GCF_001194135.2 Octopus bimaculoides
CGGTCATAGGATCGCGGTTTCGATTCCCAGACCAGGCGTTGTGAGTGTTTATTGAGCGAAAACACCTAAAGCTCCACCAGGTTCCGGCAGGGGATGGTGGCGAACCCTGCTGTACTTTTTCACCACAACTTTCTCTCACTCTTTCTTTCTGTCTCTGTTGTGCCTGTAATTCAAAGAGCCAGCCTTGTCACACTGTGTCACGCTGAATATCCCCGAGAACTACGTTAAGGGTACACGTGTCTGTGGAGTGCTCAGCCACTTGCACGTTAATTTCACGAGCAGACTGTTCCGTTGATCCGATCAACTGGAACCCTCGACGTCGTAAGCGACGGAGTGCCAACAACATGGATTACATAGCTCACGAGCAGATGATGTCTCTACAAGACCCAGCACCCATAGTTGGTTTACTAAAGCAAAAGTTAATTTTATATTGCACTAACTGAACTACACTACGCCTGGCAAAGGATAGCTTTCAACTTGATGTAAAATCCTTTTTGCACAAAATAATTATTTTTATTGTGCAAGAGAAGATCAGGAGGAATTGATATTTATACTGTTGTGCAACTTCAAATGTGATACGAGAGAGTAAATATTTGCATGAATTCCAAGTTACTGCTTACTTGAGCCCCTTACAATTACTCACGTTGTCCTATATAAACAGTCGGCAGATAACTAAATAAATAAAATGTTTCAAAGTTGAGCTGAATATTTATTTATGATCTTATTGCATAACCACAGAGTGGTGAGTGTTTTAGTTAATTAGCTAAGGTTCTTTCGAAACAAATAGACAATTTTTATATTGAATCCGATATTGTGTATACGCTAAATAAGACATGCACAATGATGGATTGTTTAAAGAAATCGCAAATGTTAAGTGAGTATACAATAAGAAAATTAATACCACTATCACGTGGAATTTAATATATATATACATATATATATATATATATATATATA
>NC_069000.1:39808459-39811861 GCF_001194135.2 Octopus bimaculoides
GCAAATGTGACATATGCCTGTGCGTGTATATATGTGTGTGTGTGTGTTTTCTCTTTTTCATTATGTGAAGTTTTTTTTTTCTAGGAGGTAGGAGCTCGGTCTTAACAAATTTACAACGCTGGATCTCTGGAATGTCGATAGCAAACACAAATTCACATGTTGAATTTGACAAAAGTCTTGTATATTGTTCAGAATGTATTTATTGCAATTTATTCGTTAGTTGTTTGGTTTCTTTACGTGGACCATATGTTTCGAGATTGTTACTTTGAATTTTTCTCAGAAAAACCAATTGCATTTATCATTATTGATATAAATGCGAATTTATAATCTAGGTATAGAAGCTGTAGGTTTCGAACCAGTTGTCCACAGTCATCCTCTTTGGCATTTAATTTCAAAAAGGTATTCACATCAGCGGAGCGACTCACATCTGTGACAGTAATACACTTTCTTACCTTTAGAGCGGCGAGCTGGCAGAAACGTTAGGACGCCGGGCAAAATGCTTAGCGATATTTCGTTTGTCTTTACGTTCTGAGTTCAAATTCCACCGTAGTCGACTTTGCCTTTCATCCTTTCGGGGTCGATAAATTAAGTACCAGTTGCGTACTGGGGTCGATCTAATCGACTGGCTCCCTCCAAAAAAATTTCAGGCCTTGTGCCTAGAGTATAAAAGAATACACTTCCTTGTCTTTGTATGTAAATGATAGTCTATAGCTATAAATAAATATATCTCTGGTTCTGTAGCTCTAAATCGGATTCCATAAAGCAGACCCATCATTAAAAAGCATTCCAATTGTGGCTATCCCGTAGATCTTTGTTTTCCAGATAGGTTATCTAAGAGCACGTTATCAAATAATACCCTTTCCTTACCCTTAAAACTTTAGTACGTACATTAAGAAATGCCTGCTGTTGTTTCTTGTTAGTCGAGCGACTGAGTTAAAGTTTATTTATAGGCTGGGGTTCATGCGTATTTGTGAGGTTTGTTGTGCTTTTTAACGGAATGAAATGTGAATACAGACTAGAATATCATTCATATTTTAATTCATGACTATATCTATATAAACATTTATCCAAAAGAGTCAGACATAGTGAATATATTTTTACGAACATATTATACGCATTTATATATATATATAAATAATTGTCGATTTATATCAACACTGTTGAATTACGCAATCCTGAGTAGATAATACATCACAAACATAATGATAACAGTTTTGGCTTTATCGCCTACGTGAATTTTAAGTGCTGGAAAATGTTAGCTATATGGTGGTCGCTGACAATTTACGATAAAGCTAACTCATTAATTACACTGACTTGGCAAAAACTTTGGATATATCTGTCTATTCACACCTCTATATGCCTCTTCTCAGTGGAGGCGCAATGGCCCAGTGGTTAGGGCAGCGGACTCGTGGTCATAGGATCGCGGTTTCGATTCCCAGAACGGGCGTTGTGAGTGTTTATTGAGCGAAAACACCTAAAGCTCCACGAGGCTCCGGCAGGGGATGGTGACGAACCCTGCTGTACTCTTTCACCACAACTTTCACTCAGTCTTACTTCCTGTTTCTGTTGTGCCTGTAATTCAAAGGGCCAGCCTTGTCACGCTGAATATCCCCGAGAACTACGTTAAGGGTACACGTGTTTGTGGTGTGCTCAGCCACTTGCACGTTAATTTCACGAGCAGGCTGTTCCGTTGATCGGATCAACTGGAACCCTCGACGTCGTAAGCGATGGAGTGCCAACAACAACAACAACATGCCTCTCCTCAATACTTTTGTCCTTAAGAAATCTTTTGTTCTTTATCTTTCGTTTCTCATCTTTTACTTCTTTCACTTATTGGACTGTGGTAATGCCAGGGCACTGCCTAGAAGATTCTTTTTTTTTTAATCGAGAAAATCCCTGGGTATGTAAACGTTAAAATGCAATAGAAATATCATAGAAATCTAGTAGACATGGCCACATTCGAGAAGATTAAACAGGTATAAGTGCAAATGAGTCCTTATATTTATTTTAACCCTGGTTCTTATATCACCGATCTTTTTTGTCGCACTGAGAGCAGTGTATTCATAATTTCTGTTCTTTGGTTCCACACTGAAGGACACACGTACACAAAAAAAAGTATATAAGAAATTCACGGCCTCGTAGCACGGTGGTGTAAACATAAGCGATAGTCATGGGTAGCTGAACATTACGGGTAATCGATGGGACATTGTTTTGCTGTAGTCAGAATCTTTGACTGATCACTGACCCGTATTGTTACAGACCAATCTGTGATAAGCGTAACATGGTTCACAATTAAACATACCGTGTTATCTCGGATCAGTGATGAATGAATCAGTGATAAACGAGGTTGTATGTATTATATAATCTTGTGTAGTTTAATGCTGCAAATGTGATTATATTGATTTCTAATTTTAGTACAAGAATCAAAATTTTAGTACTCGGAATCAAAAACATTCATGCCATTAGAGTGAAGCTCTCGGAAAAGTGGAACTCTTAGTTTACGACATTTTGCTGAAAGGTTTTGCTAAAAGGTTAATTTTACTAAAAGGTTAATCCCTGGGTATGTAAACGTTAAGATTTAATAGAAATATCATAGAAATCTAGTAGACGTATACTTCGCATGGCCACATTCGAGAAGATTGAACAGGTATAAGTGCAAAAGAGAATATGAGAGATTCAATAGAAATATAATAGGGTTAAACAGAGAAACAGTTTGCCTATATTAAATATATAACGAAGATAGAGCAGACCTATAACAGAGATGGAAAAGAGATAGAGAGTACAAAATAAGGTAGATATAGAAAGATATAATACTAGAGATATAAAGTAAATGCTGTATTTCTTTATTAATTTATATAAGGGCATTACTATACATGAATGCCTCACGCTAAGAGGGACTCTAAAAGTCAAACTACCATAATAAACACATTTTTACCGAACGCGAGAGAATGCAATTATCAAAGCTAACCCCCTAACAACTTTTAACTTAACAGTAAATCATGATTTCGTAATCAATGTAGCAGTAATCTGCACCTTTTATTAATCAGTACACGTATGGTCAAGACACATAAAAATAAACAATACTAAACATACCAGACGAACACTCCATGTATTCAGCATATAGTACATAGACAATTTTAGACTGATATATATATATATATATATGTTAAATCTCTGAACGAAGTATAAACAGTAACTGCACGACAACGTGAAGTATATTTGCCACTTAAATGTGACTAGACCCTAAGAGTGAATGCTACTGTTGTTTTTAGCCCCAGGAGAACATCTCCTCCAGCTGTCTATTGACACACTTTCTGTGCCCATGTCGGTATTTGCAAAGGGAAGTCATCCTTCCCATCGTCGATCTGACGTGATACGCACGGACTCGAGTTTCTGGGTATA
>NC_069000.1:39811990-39818093 GCF_001194135.2 Octopus bimaculoides
TATATATATACATACATACATATATATATATATATATACATATATAATACTGAGAGATAGGGAGAGAGAGATGGAAAGAAAGAGAGAGAGAGAACTGATATATTATAAATTAAAAATAGTAATAAAAAAGCTCTATTGGATGAAATAGAGAAACAGTTATCCCTTAGCCTTTCCTAAGCATTTTCGTAAGTTTCTCTTAAGCGTCCATGCTTGTTTTTCAGACTTTTAATTAATCCTTGTTTCATAGATTCTGTATGATATGAAGGTTTCCTTCCATAAGTCCAAAGTTAATCTGGTGACTGAAAAAAGTTGAGAATGTCTACCATATATGATCCATAGTCGCCAGTGAAATATCTTCTGTGTATTACATATGATGCTCGGGACGGGCAAAGGGTTAAGATATAGCAGCGATACAAAACATCCGTGGGAGTTAAAGAAACACAGTAGAAATATAACACAGATACAAGATTGATAGACTAGAGATTGATAGACTAGAGGGTTTTGTCATACATATACAAGATAGGAAATTAGATATTACTTATTTATAAGTATATAAAAGTTATATCAAGGAAGACCTAAATGACAGGCTTTATTTCTGGACACCAGAATGGAAGTTGAAAAATGAGTTACAAAAAAATAATGGGAACAAAATTGCAATAAATATAATAAAATAAATTAAATCAAAATATTGATTCGAATACGTGAAGAAAGAATCTAAAAACGATGGAGAGAAATGAAATATGAGAATTATAATGAAATAAAGAGCGAAAATTTTTTTCAAGCGATAAAGAAATATATAAAACATCTCACTGACAAACGACAAGAAGTAAGGCAATAAGTAAAGTGAATTATAAAAAGATAGGAATAATAAAAGAAAAGTCTGAAAATAGGGTCAAATCAAATCCAATAGGTAGTTTGTTTCGTCGTTCAGCTATTTTACTAGCGAGATTTCTGTATGGTTTTATCTAGTTTTATCAATAAAAAACATCTGGATGAAATAAGATATATAAAAAAAAACTATTTATATTTTAACATAATATCAGTTTGATCGATAAAATCAAAATTTGAGAAAAATTTTCTAGATAATAATTATGTTGTTTTTCTTTTTATTTCTCTTCCGATATTATCATATCTCATTTGTGAGAAGAAATAGAGCTAAAACACACAGCAAAACAAAAAAAAAAGCAAAAATGTCTTGAAATTTCTTTTTATAACTTACAGTAAGATAGTTACTTCAATATCTTCACAATGAGCCTTTGGAAATTTCTGTATTTTCGTGGTTTTACTGATGTTATTTTTGTTGTTGTTTTTTTGTTATTGGTCATGTGCTTCAAAGGTTTTTCCTCCAATTATGTGGTTTCCGATTCGATCCAACTATGCGGCAAGAAACAAGTGCGTGTGTGTTTTCTGTTAACCACAATCTCAGATTTAATATCATAGAAGTGAACGTTGTTATACACAATCTCTACGGAAGCCAGTAATGTGTGTGTGTGTGAAAGAGAGACAGAGAGAGAGATAGAGAGAGAGAGAGAGAGAGAGAGTGTGTGTGTGTGTGTGTGTGTGTGTGTGTGTGTGTGTGCACGCGCGCGCGTGTTTGTGTTTTCGTAGATCCTGAAAATACACAGCACGCTATAAACATTGTCAGAGAATCCTATTTTCTGTAGCATAAAATGACCCGATTTTCTATTCCAGCAATCGTCTTTTCTTCTAAACAGATGACCCGCGAAAGACTATTTCAGAGATGTTATTATCCAAATAATATACGCTAAACATGTTTCCCCTCTGATCTTGTTGTTTCTCCATAAATCCATTTTGTTAATCATCAGTATTCTTTTTCTCCATGGTTCTTTGTGTTGAAATATCGTTCATTTCAATCTTTCCTCTCAAGTTTTGCATTAACCTACAACATTAACCCTCAATACGTGCTTGACAAACGTGGAAGTGAATCTCTTGCGAGCAAAAGGAAAAAATAAAAGCAATCCATTTGGAAATAAAAGTGTAGAGAGTTTATCATGAACGAAGAAAATATGCTTCAGTGCTTTAACGCAAATTCAATCTATCCTAGTCGACAATCATTGCACCACGGCAATGGGTAAGAACCGAGCCAGCATTACAGAAGACATGTACATCCAATAAATTTAGGATCATCACCAAAACTGTCTGAAATAATTTGAGGAAATATTTTAAATTCTAATCACTTAATTGGAGGACTAAATCTTAAAAATAGCCTCATTGCTAAACAGCCCTACGTATTTATCACTGCTAGTCCTGTTTGTATTTAGACAACAACTTTGTGAACAGGAAAAGAATATAAATCGTCCATGTGCAAGAACTAGGTAATACTTATAAGTATTGTGGCAACTAATGTATGTGAGTATCACGACAAATAATTTTAAAACAAAATTATATTCCCATAATCATTCCCTTCACAAGAAATTTCACTTTCACTTCTGCTTTTACTTGGAAATCAAAGCATTTTGAACTTTTCATATAAATTTAATCTAAAAATGCTCTAACAAATGATGTAGGGCGTAAAGCTTGTAACAGGAAATATGTTTTTTTTTTCCTAAAATATCATTAATGAATTACAACGCATCACTTAGTATAAACATAAAATTCTTAAAGCCTTACATTACAAACCGTTTTACTATACAAACAGATACATGAGTTTACTTATCGGTCTTCAATACTATCTATATACCCCATCACTAAAAACATTATTTCTTAACTTACACAACAAACTATCTTGATTTACCAATCTATTGATTTTAACATAATGTCATTTTACATAGTAACGTATTTTACTCTACTTTGACTTGGAAATCAATTGACATATTATAATAGATGACTTTTCCCGTATGTCTTTCCGTTTCTTTGATGTTTACCTAATGTTTTTCATAATGTCATTTCTTTTTCTACTCTATATAATAGTAATTTGAAATAGACTATGTTTCTGATAGCATCTATTGATGTTGCGTGCTGTAAGTTTACCTACTTAGTTTTAGATCTTTGGATGTCTATTGATGTCAATATTCGCGTTTTTGCGTGTTCATCTTTATCTATTTATACAAAAGTGTGCACGGAGGTTGTGTGTGTGACTGTGTGTTCGTATGAAACCACTTGTGTGTGCGTATATCTTTGTGAGTGTGTGTGTATTAGTGCATCGGTGTATATATATATGTGTGTGTGTGTGTGTGTGTGTGTGTGTGTGTGTGTGTGTGTGTGCGAGTGTGTATGTATATATATATGTATACGTCGGTGTATGTGTATATATATATATATATATATATATACATATACAATGCGATAATTGTGTTTATCCGTATGTATCCTGTATTCTCTATAGATGTATGTACACATACATACATATGTATATATTCGTGTATATGAATATGTCAATCAACATAAACACATATATACATACATTTCTATATACTTATGTGCATTTACTGATCTATTGCACATATACAGTTAGTCCATTGAAACTTGTTAATATATATATACATATATATATATGTATATATATATGTGTGTGTGTATGTATGTGTGTGTGTATGTATGTATATATATGTATATATATATGTATGTATGTATGTATACATGTATGTGTGTATGTATGTATGTATGTATGTATGTATGTATGTATAAAACATGAATTTTCCATTTGCCCTAATCCTTTTAGAGTCATCAAATATTTAACTCAATTTATCTTCATATATTGGCTTCAAATTTTGCCACAAGGCCAGCAATCTCGGGGGAGGGGACTAGTCTATTACACTGAATTCACTGCTCAACTGTCACATATTTCATAGGCCCCGAAAAGATGAAAGATAAAGTCACCCTGGACGAAATTTGAACTCAGAATGTAAAAGACGGATGTAATCCTGCTATGCATTCTGCCCGCCGTGCTAAGTGTTCTTCTGCGTTATCTATGCATATATACACCGGTTTCAAATTTTGGCACAAAATCTACAATTTCGGGGAAGGAGTTAAGTCGATTACATTGACGCCAGTGCTCAAGTGGTACTCATTTTATCGACCCCGAAAAAATGAAAGGAAAAGTCGCTCTGGGCGGAAATTGAACTCAGAAGCATTTTGTACGGCGTGTTAACCATTCTGCCTGCTCTCCGTCTTATGTGTTTGCAAGCATATTGGTGCATTGTATGCGTTTGCGTTTATATATTATTTGTATGTAATAATTCAGTTTAATACTGTAATACTAGTGTGTGTGTGTGTGTGTGTGTGTGTGTGTGTGTGTGTGTGTGTGCGTAAATCTTCACCTTTCTTCTAATACCCAGCTACTTTGCTTTCAAAAGGCTACTTTGCTTTCAAAAGGCTTCTTTTCTTAAATTCATTTTCAATCGTTACCAACTTTTAATCAACCACAAAAATAATATTCATTGCCTATTTCCATTGTAATTGCACACTTCAACTGAAGTTACTTTCATTACCACTTCATTTTGATAGATAAACGCTCGTATACCAAATACTAACGATGTGGTTCTTTTCAACGTGCAAATGGTACTTCTTTGTTGGTTTCTAATCACAAAGCACCAGATACTACGATTTAAATATGTGTCTTGTGTATATAAAAAATTCAACAAAAATCATTTGAACAATCACTGCGGTGATATTGTCCTGTGATGGAAGTGTAACTAATATAATAATATACTATATTTTTTACTACACCCACCCACACATCTATCCATCCATCCATCTATCCATCCATCCATCTATCTATCTATCTATCTATCCATCTATCAATGTATATATCTATCTATTAATCTACCCAGCTATCTATCTATCTATCTATTTATATATATATCTGTCTATCTCTTTGTCTATCTGTCACTCTATGTATTTATTTATCTATCTACCCATTCATCTACCTATCTATCCATTCATCCCTCTATCCATCTATCTACCTATCTAACTATCAGTCTATATATCTATCTATTAATCTATCAATGTTTGTGTGTATGTGTGTATCTGTGTCTCAGTGTGTCTGTGAGTGTGTGGCAATATACACGCACATATACTCACAAACACACACACACACATACATACATACATACATACATACGTGCGTGTGTGTGTGTGTGTGTGTGTATTGTGCTGAATATCTTTTCAATATGTTTGGAATGTGACCAGCTGGGTGTTGATGGGTGTGTATGTTGTGATGACTCTTGTGTAAGAAAGAATTAGGGTTTTCCATTGGGTTAGATGTATACTTTGAGTGTCTCCAACTGTGTGTATGTGTGTGGGAACCGTATGTGTGTATGTGCGTTTGTTTGTTGTGTTAGTGAATGTGTGAGTGTATGTGTGTGTGTTGAACATATATGTTCAAATACACACATATACATATATATATATATACCGATTTTCGTTGCAGTATATTACCATCAATGATATTTGTGTGTGTGTGTGTGTGTGTGTGTGTACCTTTGTGTGTGTGTGTACCTCTGTGTGTGTGTGTGTACCTTTGTGTGTGTGTGTACCTTTGTGTGTTTGTGTGTATATATATATATATATTACATTCCATAGCAAAACCATTGCACCACACTTTGACAATTTTCAATTTTTTTTTATATCTTGGCATCCGAAGCAGCTGGAGATACGATAGTTTGGCCAAAAGATCCGGCTATTGCAGGAAAAATAAATATTGAAAAAAAGCGCATTGTGACTATATATACATATATGCAGGCGTGTCTCTGTGGCAAATGTCTTCTATAGCCTCCGACCAACCAAAATTTTTGAGTGGAATTGCTGGACGGAAACTGTATGCATGTGTGCGTGTCTTTCTGTCTGTGGTTGTTCCTCACCACCGCTTGACAACTGGTGTTGGTGTTTTGTTGTCCCCGTAACATAGCAGTTCGGGAAAAGAGACCAGACACCGATGGAATATGTGCTGGGCTTAAAACAATAGTCTTGGGGTCAATTCTTTTTTACCAAACTTTTCAACACATTGCTCCACTATGACTGCAGTCAAATGACTGAAACAAGTAAAAGATAAAAGATACATCCATACATATATATATATACATATATCTATACATACATACATAAATATATATATATATATATATATATATATATATATATA
>NC_069000.1:39818291-39821702 GCF_001194135.2 Octopus bimaculoides
TGTGTGTGTGTGTGTGTGTGTGTGTGTGTGTGTGTGTGTATAAACAAACTTTTATGTCAAGAGTTACTAATAACTTTCAGTGTGTTTTAACTGTTAAGTGCTAAAAATCTCCTCCTGAAACCTCTGTGGTTATTACTAATATTCGGCCATTTGAAACTCAACGAGATGGCAGAAACGTTAGCACGCCGGGCAAAATGCTTTATGTTCTGAGTTAAAAATCCACTGACGTCGACTTTGCCTTTCATCCTTTCGGGACGATAAATTAAGTACCAGTTGCGTACTGGAGTCGATCTAATCGACTAGGGTCCTTCCCCAAAAATTTCGGGCTTTGCGTCTAGAGTAGAAAAGAATATGTAGAATTACAATTACTCTATCGTGAAACACACTGAAGCCAAATTATGACATGCAAATATCTTAGCTGCAAAACTAAGGCCATACGTGTGCATGTGATTTTGTTTTGTTTTGTTTTGGATTTTTGGATCTTTGCGTGTCTATTTGTGTATGTATGTATGCATGTGTGTGAAACTGACTTTGCCCTGGTGCCAAATATGTAGAGATATTTTGTCCTTACATTTATATGACTTACAATTTATAGCAAGGAATTCATTCTCCCTAACAGTTGAGGGAACCCGTGGAAGAGGTAGGCCCAGGAAGACCTGAGCTGAGGTGGTGAGGCAAGACCTTCGTACATTGGGCCTCACCGAGGCGATGACTACTGACCGAGACCTTTGGAAATGTGCTGTGCGTGAGAAGACCCGGCAAGCCAAGTAAGATCGTTGCCAGTGCCCCTGGACTGGTTCTTGTGCGGGTGGCACATGAGATGCACCATTTTGAGCGTGGCCGTTGCCAGTACCGCCTGACTGGCTCCCGTAGGATTTTCGAGCGAGATCGTTGCCAGTGCCCCTGGACTGGCTTGTGCGGGTGGCACATAAAAGACACCATTTCGAGCGTGGCCGTTTTCGTGCGGGTGACACGTAAAAGCACCCACTACACTCTCTGAGTGGTTGGCGTTAGGAAGGGCATCCAGCTGTAGAAACTCTGCCAAATTAGACTGGAGCCTGGTGTTGCCATCCGGTTTCACCAGTCCTCAGTCAAATCGTCCAACCCATGCTAGCATGGAAAGCGGACGTTAAACGATGATGATGATGATGATGATGATTCTTAGTGTAACACACAAACATCTCTAATTTGAATTTTGCGGGTTTCTACGATGTGCAAAATTTTCGCAAACCGAATTTATTCATAATTTTTTATTTTTTTATTTTGGAACTGAATGAAATTATATTTATATAATTTTCCTTTATAATACTTTTTCCTATAATTCTAATTTGATACCAACACTTTAAACGGATGTGGAAGTACATGTACTAGTGGTTAGAGCAGCGGGCTCGTGGTCGAAGGATCGCGGGTTCGAATCTCAGACCGGGCGATGTGTGTCTTTATGAACGAAACACGGCAGAAGGTAACGGTTCCGGCAGAAGGTAATGGTTCCGGCAGAAGGTAACAGTTCCGGCAGAAGGTAATGGTGAACCTCTGCTGGCTCTTTCGCCACAATTTTCTCTCATTCTTTCCTCCTGCATCTAACAGTGCACCTGTGACGGACCGGCGTCCTATCCAGGTGGGGAACCTATATGCCAATGAAACCGGGAAACCAGCCCTTATGAGCCAGGCATAGCACGAGAAGGAACAACAGCACCTTAAACGGAAGTAATTCTAAAAGAAGTGTGGTTTATTCAACGAGAAAGCATCTCTTTTTTGTGGTATGATACTGTGATGGAAAGTATGATGTGAGCTTCGCACAACAGTTGAGCGTGCAAAATGAGAGAACCATTTATTTGTCAGTTCAATTTCAGGAACCACTAAAGAATTGTTCTTGAAAGTTGTTGACAGTCATAGAAAACAAAATATGTTTCTATGGCCATAAAATTAAAAAGCCATAAATTTCAATTTCATTATTATTCCCCTAATGTTGTTAATTATCTACCAAACAAAGAATTGGTATTTTATGCAAGTCACGTTGCATCAATAAACTTAACATATATTAACACAGAATTGTTTCAAACCTGACGTTCTTATGCAAAAGATAGATTAGTATATAAAAGTGCATTCTGCAGTTAAAGTTAAAGAAATTTTAAAGGAATTTATCTGATCTGATTTGTTCAATTAACTCACTTGAAACGAAATGGTATATTGTTATGGGATGAGGGAATGTGCGGAAAGAAAACATTTCATTTGACACAACCAGTCATAATGATGGCTTCTATCACATGGAACATGAAAATTTAGACAGACAGTCTTTTATTGTTACAGGTGTTCCTTGCATCTTAGTTTCGTAGTAGCAGAGCGTGTACTCCAAGTACAGTCACAGCTTGTGATAAAGAAACAATACTGGTCCTGAAGAGATTTCAAAATCTCTGTTAGATAGCTGTGAGCATCGGTAACGTCGACTACAATATGGACTTTTATCATTTAGATTGCATTCGTCTCTGTTGAATTGTAATGTTATTAAGGCGTACAAAGGCGGTGAGCTGACGGAATTGTTACCATGCTGGACAAAATGTTTAGGCTCTTTACTTTCTGGATTCCAAGTCCTCTGATGTTGACTTTGCCTTTCAACATTTCGGGGTCGATAAAATAAGTAGCAGTTTTGCATTAACTTATTCTTTCCCTCAGAATGGGTAGCCTTCTAAACTTAGCTTAGTTTTTCCTTGGGGCTGGCCAGATTGGAGCAATCTCGAGTTATAATCAGCCGAAATTGCGAAGATAATCTGGTACTCGACTGAAGAAAGAAAACTCCGAAAGACCCGTCCTTGTTTTCTTTGTATCGTCTGTCTGGATGTTTGTTGTCCCATTTTTGTATCACCTAACTGTCTGGATGCTTTGCGTTCTTGTCCCATTTTGTATTATATATATATATATATATAATGTGAACAGCTAGGTGTAATATGATACCATAACAGAAAAGTTTAATCGTCACTAATTGTGGCTAAGGATGCCGAAGCACTCATATTGTACGAAATAAGCGTTACAAACTCTTAATGTTGTAAGAAGCGCGCAATATACATATATACCCTAACAGCATCACTAAACTAGACTTGTTTCGCTTATCAGTGGTAGGCACATCAGTAGTGGCTACTCAAATACCCGATGCTTCAGCTAAACATGGTTGTCAGTATATATATATATATATATATATATAGCAATGTTAATTCTCTAAATGAAGTATTAACAGTAACTGCACGATAAAGTGTAGTATATTGCCACTTAAGTGTGGCTGACCCCTAGGGGTGGATGTTACTGTTGCTTTTAGCCCCAGGAGGACATCTCCTCCAGCTGGCTTATCGACACACGACTGTGTCCTGTTTGCCAAGGGAGTTATCCCTCTCACCACGACCAGCAGCACGAACGTAT
>NC_069000.1:39823579-39827269 GCF_001194135.2 Octopus bimaculoides
ATATATATATATATATATATAACAGTATATATAATTTTACCATAAATATTTATGTTAATATGTATATTAAAAATTAGTATAAACATTTGGAATTAAATAATAACAGTAAACGTGATAATGGTTAGTAACATAGGTACCAGGCTACAATTTTAGGCCAGATAAATAGGGTTCCTGTAGATTAAAATTTTAAATCGGTCTCATTAATCAACGCTTTCAGGGTCGTTTGATAAGAAGTTGCTTCTCAGCTTAATGGTTCTGAGTCCCTGTTGATTAAAATTTTAAATCAATCTCATTAATCAATGGTCTCGGTGAAAGATTCTTTTCAGGGTCCTTTGATAAGAAGCTACTTCTCAACTTAATGGTTCTAGGTCTATACTGATTAAAGTCTTAAATCAATCTCATTAATCAACGATATCAACAGATGATTATGTACAGGGTCATGTGGTAAGCAGTTTACTTCCTAAACACATGGCTCTGGGTTCGGTTCAGTCCCACTGCGTGGAACCTTGAGCAAGTGCCTTCTGCTATAACCACGGGCCGACCAAAGCCTTATGCGTGCATTTGGTAGACGGAAACTGAAATAAGCCTGTTCTATATATATATATATATATATATATATGTGTGTGTGTGTGTGTGTGTGTTTGTATGTATATATGTATGTATGTGTATCTTTGTGTCAGTGTTTGTCCCCCACCACCGATTGGCAACCGGTGGTGATGTGTATACGTCTCCGTAACTTAGTGGTTCGGCAAATGAGACCGATAGAATAAGTACCAGGCTTCAAAATAAATACAGGGGTCGATTTGTTCGACTAAAATTCCTCAAGGCGGTGCTTCAGCATGGTCGCAATCTAAGGACTGAAGCAAGTTAAAGTGGAAAAACGTAAAATCAATTTTATATTTCTTTCTTCTTGAATTTATAAATCCGATAGCTGTTATACACCCGTGTCCATCCATTCTCCCGTACTTGCTTTATATAAATATTTATATGATATTTATCTTCTTGAACAAAAATGTTGTAAGGGATAATGTAAACAGCTGGCGAATCAAAATCTCAATTTGGTTTCGATTTTTGATTGATAGAAATCGACTTTATTTTTATCACAAGAACATTAAAATATTTCTCTTCATCCTCTCTCTCTCTCTCTCTCTCTCTCTATCTCTCTCTCTCTCTCTCTCTCTCTCTCTCTCTCTCTCTCTCTCTCTCTCTCTCTCTCTCTCTCTCTCTAAAATATAAGATTTTTGGATAGTTCAAATTAATCGATATTTATATTTAATAGTTGCGGAAATTGTATTGACAGTACCGTATTGGAGTAGATGGAAATAGTGACACACCTCGTTAACTTATTCCTCACGGGAATAACTAGCTGTAACTTAGTGAGATCACTTTATCAAATATAACATTCCGTAAAACAAAACAAATCGTTCTCTTTTTTCTTTTTTTCTTTTTGTATACTCAAAAGAAATCGATGATAGGGGAAATATATTTTACATGCCTGATGTTCTCTTAAACTGATCCGTAATTCAATCTTCCGAAGAAGTAGCAAGCCATTTTGCCTTTCAGAATGCTATAAAAAGTTACCCTCATTCGTTCCCTTTACCGCATCATTCCTTTGCTTCTAGTTTCCCGGAAATTTTTATCTCATCTGATTCAACATAAATGTTTTTACTAGCCATTACGGCTATCATTTTCCCTTTCTTGTTTCCCATCTTTGCCTATGAAACTTGTCTTCAAAGATATATTCGTTTTCTCATCATCGTCTTTAAAAAAAAAAACAAAATAAAAAGGCCGGACACTAAACGTAATGGCTATATGTCATTCTGCGTATTTTTGCTAGTCACTGTTCGTTCCTATCCATTGCCAGTGCAATAGTATAATAAAGATTTTGGATATAATATAAATCAATGATACCATCAGTCACATGTTTTATGCTTTCCTATCAGTTGATTCCTTGGATCGAAATTATTGCTTATACTTCATTCATACCATCAGGTTATCTTGGTTCTTGTCGAAAGAAAGCAATATATATTTTATGATGAGGTTCAGGCTGCCGTTTAATGCTTAATTAAACATTTCTTGCCTGTTTCAGAACGTTCTACATAGGAAAATGGAGGAAGTTGTTGCATTTTTATATTTCCCCGAAATATTATTGATGGAAATGATATGGAATAGCTATAGTCGTTTTTATCAGGAATCGAAACTATGTCGTAAACATAGCTAAGAATCGAAACCGCATCCTAATCGGGACGTACCAGAGACGTGTTCTTCGGACGGAATCAAAACAACCTGTTTTACTGAAGGATTGAATTGTTGACAAATGTTCTTCTCTGTGATTTCCATTACTGATTGGCAAGTTTCCTTTTGGATGTAATTATAAATGTGTGTGAATGTGCATCAATGGCCCAGTGGTTATGGTAGTGGACTCGCGGTCGGAGGATCGCGGTTTCGATTCCCAGACCGGGTGTTGTGTGTGTTTATTGAGCGAAAGCACCTAAAGTTCCACGAGGCTCCGGCAGGGTCTGACATGCTGGGGATGGATTTCAGCATAGTCATTCGTTTCGTCCGCTATATACTGGAACGTTTCATCCATCAAAACCTCTTGGAAGATTTTCAATGGCGAACTTCCATGTTCAAGGTTTGCCATTATTCCAAGCGCACTAGTAAACCCATGCCGTCGGACGAAATTGTTTCTCGCTCGCCACACGACATTTCATTGTCCAGGGCCATTCACTGCCGCTCACCTACACCTTTGATTCACCGGAATATCATCATCACTATCGGAGTCATCTGATTCTGAGCTAGGAAAATACTCTCCGAGTCATCGTCCGAGAGATGGTGAAGCTTGGTGGAGCTTGGCGCGACGACCGTAAATTCGACGAGACAGGACTCAACGACGAAGTTGACAGAGTCGGAGTGGCAAGACCAGCCTATCAGGTTGTAACATTAAACATCTAATCGGTGGACCGCTACTAACTCAGGTGATAGGTTCTAAGTCAGGTGGCATATAGTTACGTCGGCGAATTTAAAGCCTGAACATTGCGTGCGTAAATTTACGTCAGCCGTTTTAAAAGGGTTGAAAGACAAAACTATATTTCATACGCCGTACGCAAATAAACTAACGTCAAGAACCGGGTCTTTTAACTCAGTAGGAGGTACAATATATTGCCTGGTATTGCATAGTATTTCTAGAAACCGGATAAGAGGCTCGATACTGTACTCATATTTAATTATTAAGTGTGTCGTTTTTCACACATTTTTCGATTCAACTTGAAAATATTTTTGTCGCTTTCATTTTCTATCCATTTGTGAGTGTATAAAAATTTTATTTACAAGAAAGCAAGATTATAAAATTACATCACAGTTTTACGAGACAATTTACATAATATTCAAACACATTAGAAAAGTCTCTTTATTCTTTTATCGATGTCTTTTTTATTATTATTATTATTATTATTATTATTATTATTATTATTGATGTTGTTTATGTCTGCTTTATACATATACGTATACAAGCAGCACGCCGTCATGTGCACACATCAACACCCACACAGAGAAATACAATTATAGCTTACAGACGTACATACCCACAACACAGACACAAGCACAAAAACGTGCGTATATATATATATATATATATATATATACATACATACACACATATGTATTGATAATATGCGCATATGTATATAC
>NC_069000.1:39827438-39827943 GCF_001194135.2 Octopus bimaculoides
CATACGTACATATAATTATTAGTATACGTGATTTTTTTCTTTTTATAAAAGAATAAAAAAAAGACTGAACAATACACATATGTAGAGTTGAATTATTATAAATATATATTGAAAGATCAGAAGCTACATCCAACAAAGCTTCAAAGTAAATGCCACCAGCATATATTGAGCGTGTGTCTAAAAGCCAATGCATATATATATGCGTGTGGGTGAGCGGGTGTGTAAGTATATATGTATATTTGTATGTATGTATGCTTACATATATACGCTATGATGGCATATAAACATTACTATATATATATATATATATATATATATACATATATATATGTCGAAACGCCGGTGTTAAAACGTGGGTGGCTGATGAAGGAGAATGTTCTCTATGTGGCTCGTGTGTTCTCGTCTACGTTTGTTTGCAATGTCCTGTACCCAGATATGCACCTATACATACAGGTGGATGTCGGTATGCACATACCTGTACGTATATATGCATATACTCATTTAC
>NC_069000.1:39827953-39829875 GCF_001194135.2 Octopus bimaculoides
AACATGTTAAGGCGGTGGGGGGTGGTAACGAATCTGCTGCCTGTGTAGAGTAAGTCAAAGAGGATTCAAGAACAGACGAATTCAAAGACTGATAATTGCAATCATCTTCGCTCATACAACCTTTTTTTTCTTATGCATACAACACACAGAAACACGCTCTCTCCCTCTCTCTCTCTCTCTCTCTCTCTCTCTCTCTCTCCCTCACTCTCTCACTCTCATTCACTCTCTCTCTTTCGCTGTCTCTCTCGCACTTTCTCTTTCACAAACTCACGCACATAAATACGCGCATACACACTCAGACGTACACATACACACAGGTGTTTCTCAATCACATCATATTTCCGAATCGACAATTTTTATACCCGAATATTGTAATTTCTAAATTTCTTATTTCAGAATTGTATCGACGAAAATTTTATATGCAGTTACAAACATAATATCTGATAGAACACTATTTATTCTTCAAATACTTCATATAAAACAGTTGCTCGTATGTGTATGTATACGCGCATGTGTTTATCTATTGTTATAGTATGCAATGAAACATATGCATAGGTCTTTGTATCCATTAGTGTGTATTACGATGGGAATACACTAATGTGTCTTACGTCAGTAATACACATTACTGTGTATTACAATACATCTGTGCTATACATTCGTGTACATCGAAAGAGATAACAGCTGTGTACAGGTTTCAACTTTCGTTGGAATCTTCATCAGCAACTGTGTACCCTCCTTAACTATCCACGAAAACGTAGCTTATGAAACCAGATATTAAGGTTTAAAGTTAAGTAGGCATTCTAGTTTTCTCTTTTGTAGGCAATTCGATCGAAGTCTGAATGATTAGCTGTAGTACGCTATATATGTTTACCCTAACTTCAACCACAGTTATGCAATTGGTGGAGAACTTAATTTGAGATCGGTTGCATTTTTTTAGATAGATAGGCAGGCAGATAGACAGGTGGACAGACAGATAGACAGACAGACAGACAGATAGATAGAAGGAAAGATAGATAGATAGATAGATAGATAAAAAGATAGATATCTAGATAGATAGATAGATGCATATATACATAGTCAACCTCGGCGGAATTTGAACTCAGAACGTTTTCTACCACAAAAGTATTTTTACTTCAGAAACCATTGCCCTTACGAGACTCAAAGGCCGCTTCAAAAGTATTTTAAAATCCAATGTTAGTAGCAACAGTTTATCAAATTTTCGATCAATAAGATCATTTTTTGCCGACCGATAGTTAGCTCAAGAATATCGTTACGGAATCCATTTTCCCCACTTTTTTATGCAATTGCTAAGTCACTTGAATAAAGAAAAACACATTACAGTGAACCAAATAGTTTCCCAAAGTATAAATTTCAAATTTATGAGTTATCTTGGAGCATTTTCATTAATTAGATTTAAACAGAACAGAAATTCACAAATAATGCAGTTAAATAAAATGGAGCCTTTTATTCCTTCTCATTTTTTCTTTAGACTAAAAGAAATAACCTCAAAAATATGGTGGTATTTAGAAAATGAAGTGTTTTTTGGAAACCCCAAAACCCCCTGCAGAACATCAAAAATATTTTATTAGCTACAGCGGCTTGCCAAACTTCCCACCAATCAGGTGACTCACCATTTTGCTGAGTTGTTGCCAAGCAGAGGTTAGTCGTATAATTTAGTTCCACCAATATAGAATTTTTACAAAAATCTTTAAGAATGTACTTTTTGTAACAGAAAATTAAAGAATTTTATAATTTGTTAGTAGAGACGTAGCTGTGTGCATAATAAACTCGCTTTGCAACCGTGCGGCTTTTGGTTCAGTCGCACTAAGCGGCAATTTGGCTTCTACAAAGTGGCTTCTACTTTTATCACCGAACTGACCAATGCATTGTGAGTCTAATGTTTGGAAGCTCACCGTATATAT
>NC_069000.1:39830188-39831627 GCF_001194135.2 Octopus bimaculoides
TATATATATGCATTGTGTTTTTTCAACAAGAAACTTCATTTCGCGCTTCTCCAGTTCACTCAACTATACATGGCGTCCGGTACAAGGAAAATGCTGTGTTACTGGACACTTATATGCCATGGAAACCAGGTAACCGGCCCTGTCATCCCTGAAACTCGAAGATAGCATTGTCCCGGGAACTTGAGTTACTCTATAATCCACAGTATTTGGACGATACGCTTTTTATCAACCCGAAAGTGAGAACAAGGGATAGTCAACCCTAGCGGAGTCTGAACTCAGAATGCAAAGTAATAGAACGTTCTGGCATTTCTCCTGGAGCTCTTCTGTTTTTATTACTTCATCAACCAAGCAATGTTGGTATCACTAAAAGCCTTAAATCAATGCTTACAACGTTGTACATGGTGTTACGAGAGACTTGATAAAAGTACGCACACTCCCATACCATATTCACGCAAACACAGAGAAAATAATGGGGTGTTAGCAGTTTCATTATGTAGTTTATATTCCATTATCTTCTACGTTAAGTAAACCATCTGTTTGTATAACATTATTTCTGTTTAACCTTTAACTGTTCATAGACATTTGCTTCGACTGAACAATCTTTTTATCAGTAACTCTTTAGGCTAAAATGAACCTGACGAGATTGTAAAGGGAAACATATATGATATAAGAATCACCTTTGTTTTCTGTATATTCTAGACGAACACAAGAACTTTTGTGATGGGAAATTTGTAAAAAAAAAATGCGTTACCATTTATATAAAACGTTATTGAATCATCGGAAAATATCTTTATTACGGGCAATTTATTTAATGATCTAATAGGTTATTGAAATCTGGGAGCAGTAAACAGAAATAATACAAACTTTTAGATAGAGAATCATAGCTCGTATCCAAATAAATACAGACTTGAATGTATCATACTATAAAGAAAGGTTTTGATGTTGAATTGCAGATAAAGCTTTTTGAGAGGAGAATGAGGCTGGCTTCTGAATCGAAAACACGTTGATAACTTTCTTTTATTACCCAGTTCTAACCATATATGTAACAGCAAAGTGTGAAGTAGTTAGTCGCAAAGTAGTGAATAAATTAAGATTGTTTCAGAGTCTATATATTAGATTTTGTGGTGCTAAACTCCATGTGAACTGTGATCCAGGAAGGCGTACGATCGAAAGTCTATCATACGTTATTGATGAAAGATATATCCAATGTTGCATTATTGTTCATTTGGACAGACTATAGGCACAGGCATGGCTGTGAGGTAAGTAGCTTGTTTACCAACCACATGGTTCCAAGTTCAGTCCCACTGCGTGGCATCTTGAGAAAGTGTCTTCTACTATAGCCTCGGGCCGACCAAAGCCTTGTGAGTGGATTTGGAAGATGGAAACTGAAAGAAACCCATCGTATATGTATATATATATATATATATATATATATATAT
>NC_069000.1:39833062-39834585 GCF_001194135.2 Octopus bimaculoides
ATATATATATATATATATATAACTACGCAGTTTTAACGCGAGGTTATAACACATGCGTATGTATATACGTATGTCCGTGTGTGTGTGTTTATGTATGTGTGTTTATGCATATACGGATGTATGTAATGTATGTATATCTTCATATATATTTACTCCTATATGTTTGTATGTGTACTTGTATGCATACAAATGTATACATAACACATGCACATACATAAACACACAAACACACACACACACACACGTATATATATATATGTACGTCCGTATGTATGTATGTATGTATGTATGTATGTACACATATACATGCAAGTATATATAGATGGATACATATAGGGAGATATATAGTTCATATACATATAAAAAGACATTATCAACGAGGATAAAATCTTAATTAATCCATTTACCATCTTTCACAATATTTCCGATGCTACGTTGTTTAAGAACCTTCTTTTTTTTATATATGCTACTGCATCAAATTGAACCTCGCGTATACATCCTTGTCATTAATAAAAATGTTTAAATGGCACGAAGTTGTAGAACTGATCCTAAAGCCTTCCATTATCGCATTCATCATCTTGAGAACTTGTTCAAAAAAAAATAAATAACAACACTGATCGCAGATGAAGGCTTTCGTTCTAAAATTCTGGATTTGAACAAACAAGATATTACGATGGACAAAGGAGATTATTGTTACTATTATTATTATTATTATTATTATTATTATTATTATTATTATTATTATTATTGTTATTGTTATTATTATTGTTATTATTATTATTATTATTATTATTATTGTTATTATTATTGTTATTGTTATTATTATTATTATTATTATTGTTATTGTTATTATTATTATTATTATTATTGTTATTTTTATTGTTATTATTATTATTATTGCTGTTATTATTAGTAGTAGTAGTATTGTTATTGTCGTTATTATTATTATTGTTGTTGTTGTTGTTGTTGTTATCATCATTAGTGTGTTGTTTTTGTTGTTGTAGATTCTCAATGAATAGACATAAAAATAGGGCTAAATTTACATAGTTAATCTGGGTGCTAACAATGTGTATGAGAAAGAAGAAATATTAATTGAATTTATTTCTAACGGAAGAGAACAAACCCATACTTTAATAACTAAATTTGATTAAGAAAGGCGGAAGAGACAACCCGAGAAATTTTTAATTAATTAACTTAGAGACAAACATAGAGTAGAGAATAAATCTGATATTTTTAATGCTTGTGCGTTTGTCTCTGTGCATTTTTTTTTTTTATCACGTGCTTCCATTTGTCGAATAACATTTCCTGAAGAAGACCAAAGACAGGGATTGAAATAGAAACAACGGTTTATATGGTTGTCTGTTGAAGAAGATCGTTTTCCGAAATCTAGGTTTCGTGCATGATAATTAATATGCAACAGACTTAAAAAGAATAAGTCCTGGTGTCGATTTATTCGACCAAAGGCGATGCTTTAGCATGTCCACAGTCAAATGACTGACCGACGTAAAAGAATATATGTGTGT
>NC_069000.1:39834666-39842937 GCF_001194135.2 Octopus bimaculoides
GGTACATAAATATCTCGCATCCATTTCTTGGTACGTTTATCTTAGCCTTTTTGATGTGACTTTACTCTGTGCTGTTCTTGTTCCCCATCCTTCACTAATTCCTTTTTTCTCCCCTTCTCCGTTTTCTATGTGTGTGTGTGTGTGTGTGTGTGTGTGTGTGTCTCTCTCTCTCTCTCTCTCTCTTCCCTCTTTCTCTTTTCTCTTTCTCTCTCTCATTGCTCAAAGGTGACCATCGTCCATCTTTCTTTGCCTGCACGCCGTCCTAAAGACTGGACGTTTATATCATTAATACTCTGCGGTTCGCTGAACGTCATAAACATGTTATTTCAGGCAATGTGTACGCATTGCTTGAAATGTGTGCGCATTAACTGTGTACGCATTAACCGAATCGGATTTTGCACTAGTTCAGGAATTGCAACGTTGTCTGCGATTCTCATGTGATATGAAGCGTAGGAACGTAAGAATTTCGTTGGTTCATCCACTAAACCATCTCTAAATGTTAATTTGTTTGACAAACTTATCTGGAATAGCATTAATATTGTCGGTATGATAACCGGCGGGTGTACGACAGATAATCAAGAGGATTTGTTCACTTATCTCTCTTTAAATTCGTGCCTTATATATAATGCTTTAGTAATGAAATAGTAATCGTTAACGTCACAGTTAATTACCATATATGTTTATAAATATATATATAGGGAGAATTCACAAAAAAACAGAGGAAGACAGGTGGTGTTGAAAATAAATAAATGTATTAGTATAACCCTCGGGAATTGAGAAAGTCTTTAACGTTTCGAGCCTACGCTCTTCTACAAAAAGGAACACGAAAAAAAACAAGGAGAGAAACAAGGACAGAAACAAGGAGACGTAAACACACCAACATCGGTTGTCAAGCGATGGTGGGGGACAAACACAGACATACACACACATACATATATACATATATATACATATACGACGGTCTTCTTTCAGTTTCCGTCTCCCAAATCCATTCACAAGGATTTGGTCGGCCCGCGGCTACAATAGAAGACATTTGCACAAGGTTCCATGCAGTGGGACTGATTCCAGAGACATGTGCTTGGTACGCAAGCTACTTACCAGACAGCCACTCCTAATCCAGATGATGAAGGGAAAGCAAAATGTCGTGGCTTAGCGTTTCAGGCGCTTCACTCATGATCGTAAAGTCGTCGTTTCGATTCACGGACCAGGCAATGTGTGATGTTTTCGAGCAAAATACATCATTTCACACTGCTGCAGTTCGCGTAGCTGTAAATAGGTTCCAGTAATAATTGAGAAGTTAAACCTGCGACAGATCGGCGTTCCACTCAGGTGTGAGTGAGCGTTATAATCTCATTTATTTATACGCCATGGAAACCGAGTGATACTCTGCGTTTATGAGTGCTAGGGTTCATGAAATACCTAAGTGAACCCCGAGAAGCAGAGTAATATACATAACAATCTGCATTTTACAAAAATTTATTACAACGGTTGTAATAATAAATCAAATTATGATTCGTTAAATGGTAATTCTAAGCACAGTAATGTAGTCTGTAAGTATACTGTAACAGATTTTGTAGTATTGGTATTCAACGAAATAATAATAGAAACTTCCAAAATGATGATTCGTTAAATGGTAATTCTAAGCACAGTAATGTAGTTTGTAACAGATTTTGTAGTATTGGTATTCAACGAAATAATAATAGAAACTTCCAAAATTATGATTCGTTAAATGGTAATTCTAAGCACAGTAATGTAGTTTGTAACAGATTTTGTAGTATTGGTATTCAACGAAATAATAATAGAAACTTCCAAAATTAGATACGATAAATTATACAAGATTTCATTTCTGATAAATAAAAAAAAATAGAAACATCCTCCCACATAACATGAACGCCATAATAATATATATGGAATTCAGAATCAAGACATTAGAGAAGGAAATAACAAAATATTATTGTCTCAAACAAAATTTTTGTTGAGGTCACAACCCGAAAAAACTGACGGTAAAACACTGTTCAAAATCATAAGTAGTATTCATAATTCTGACAACGCCCATGATATACCATATGTCCCAATACCTTCAAGCAATGTATAACGTGCTCACACTTCAATAGCAAACGGAATTATCAAAAGTAAAACAAAGCGTGTCCAGAATCAATCACCAAAACCCACATACAGAAATGAGAGTTACAATAGACCACATAAATATTTTCAAACTAGGCTTGATCTATTCCATCAAATACCTGGGGAGCAAAATGTAAATACACAACTCAAAAGATAGATAGATAGATAGATAGATAGATAGATAGATAGATAGATAGATAGATAGATAGATAGATAGATAGATAGATAGATAGATAGATAGGTAATTATATGAAAGCGTTCAGATACATCTGCAACACGTCAGAATATTATCATTTAAGATCAGGCTAAGAAAACTATCCATCCCATTCACATACACACAAAAATGTTTTCTAACTATCCACAAACACTTTGCTGCAATAAATGCCAACAGAGATTAGATCCCAGGAACAACTGCTCTGGCGTTCTAACTGAAAAGACTTTCACTGAAGCCACCAACAGAGCCTACATGCATTCAAGAACAAGCTGAACAGCAGGGCTAGCTTGAGCAAGTCCTGACGGCTACACTGAGTTACAAATGTAACTAGGCAGAATATCTGAAGCACTGAACATGCACAATAGATCAACGGAGCTAATCTAATGCTACGCAGTGCAAATACGTTGAGTTATCATTTCTTTATATGACAAATAAGATATGAATTTGTGATATTTTTCTTCTGGCTGAACACCTAACATCCAAAAGGCGTTGGTCTACCGACAATTAGACATTAATACATGTAATGTGATTTGTTTTAAAACACATGGCTTTCCTCGGTGTTCAATTATAGTAAAGGAGGTAATCTTGTTTTAGATCAAACATGGCGCGATCAGAAGTTTGAATTTTAAACCGAAGAAAAAGAGAAACAACAAAACAAGAAAGCAACTACATAGAATATACGTATTTAATTTCTTTGTATTGTTTCAGGTTTTTTTTCTTGCTTTTTTTTAATTTTTGCTTTGCTTTTTTATTACCGAGATCTTCAAATTTCTAGTCATAGGTAATCGTGTATAACGCAATTTCATTCTTATCAGAAATCTTCAGCATAATATAACCCGAAGCAAATAAATTAAACGAAATTAAACATTTTAGGAAGAAAAACAAATTAGTTTTGAAAAAGTCTCATGAAATCTGTTTTATATATTTCTTCATGTTTCCTTCGTCTTTCGTCATAGATCGTTCATAGTTCGGTAAACAAAGTAAAACTTCATATTTTGTTGTATCAACGGGGTAATGTAATCTTTACAGCAATTACTTAGTTTGATTTATGCTAACAGAGTTTGCTTTCGCTTCTGATATTAAATTAAAATTTACAAAAGAATGATATTTACTTTGTTTACATTAAAATTGGATATTAATTGATTATATAGAGAACAGGAAAAAGACGAAATCGCTTGCTATCTGACTGGTTTTGTTCTAGTCCATTTAATGTATATATGCATGCGTATGTATGTATATGTACATACATACATATATATATATATATATATATATATATATATATATACATATATGCGTGTATGCATATCTATATATATTATAAAATATATATTTGTACGTATATGGTCATAAACATATGTATATGTATAAATACATATATGTATGTATTTATATACGTATATTCATGCACACATACATACATACATACATACATACATACATACATACATACTTATATATATATTTACATTTTTAGATGATATTTTTCAATGTGGCTTTATGTGACTTTTAAAAGATAGAGGCTTATAAAATAACCAAATATAAAATGAAAACAGAGAAAACATTGAAATGATTTTTAGACATTTATAAGAAACATGAAATAAATAAACGAGGAAATAACTATAATATACAACAACGTATAAATATAAGAATATGAATATGAAATGTGAGCGTGCCTCAGTTGTAAAGAAACTGCTCAGCGGTGGTTGTTATGATATTTCAGCCATTGCTATTGTGACACAGGGAGTTGTAGTTCTGTGTGAGGCATACAGTTGTATAGAGGTTATGTACCTTCGGCTATTTGGGTCTAACGAGTCGCCAATACTGCTAAGCGCCTTATGGGTGCGAAACCAATGGTCGCTCTATGATCGGTCATAACGTTTAACTTCCTATATGGGAATGCAGTATAATTCTTTCTGTTAAGAGCACAAGGCCTGAAATTTTATGTGAAGTGGTTATTCGATTACATCGAATCCCAGTGCCCAACTGGTACTTATTTTATCGACCCCGAAAAAGGAAAAGGTGACGTCGACTTCAACGGAATTTGAAATCAGATCGTAAAGCCAGTTGTACTGCCGCTAAGCATTTAGCTCGATCTACTAACGATTATGCTAGTTCGCCACCTTTAGCTACTTTGTCATAATACGTGTAGTGGAGGTGCAATGGCCCAGTGGTTAGGGCAGCGGACTCGCGGTCATAGGATCGTGGTTTCGATTCCCAGACCGGGCGTTGTGAGTGTTTATTGAGCGAAAACACCTAAAGCTCCACGAGGCTCCAGCAGGGGATGGTGGCGAACCCTGCTGTACTCTTTCACCACAACTTTCTCTCACTCTTACTTCCTGTTTCTGTTGTACCTGTAATTCAAAGGGTCAGCCTTGTCACACTTTGTGTCACGCGGAATATCCCCCGAGAACTACGTTAAGGGTACACGTGTCTGTAGAGTGTTCAGCCACTTGCACATTAATTTCACGAGCAGACTGTTCCGTTGATCGGATCAACTGGAACCCTCGTCGTCGTAAGCGACCGAGTGCCAACATAATACGTGTGTATGTACGTTTATGTGTGGAGAGAGAAAAAGAAAGAAGGTGTACGGGAAAAGAGAAAGTGTGATTAAAGAACGACAGAGAGAAGAGACAAGCAAGAACGGGAAACAGATTAGAGCTTTATGTTGTCCACTTTACAAACATTTTTATTTATATTGGAAAAGAACGTAAGGAATAAAATTTATACGATTTTGAAACTTTTTAGGAAGAAACTTGTGTGGTACAATTAATCATTGTAATTAATTCTTACTAAATCATTCAGTCTACGTTGTTAGATTACTTTCAACACTAATGAAATAAGGTTTCATTTCATTGAATATATAATATCCGGTTTAATTTAAATTTGTTTCGGAAATGAAGGATGCCGTTTTAAACACCAAATACAGACTGCAATATATTTAATTAAATTTCTATGAAAGTTTTATTGGAATTTACCAAAGCGCTTTTCCGTTGTTACTTTTGTTGCCATGGAGATACTGCGCAAATTTCAGAACTGTCTACATGAGAGGCCATGACTAGCGAAGTTGGTGGTAATTAATTTTGTAATTAGTTAATTTCTGTAGATGAGTGACGAAATTCATTCCGGATAAGACTCCACGTCTATGGAAGTGTTATGCCTCCAACTGCAATATAGTTAGTCTATCCTCCAATCTGAGATATTGACCAACTTTACGAGGATTCAAATATGTTGGACTGTCAGATAAATTCGCTCGTTTTTGTTTTGTTTTGTTGTTTTTTTTTTCAAATGTTATTTGAATTAACACAAAACAATATTTTTATTATAAAGCAGTTGCATACTGTCAACTTAATGTGACAGTCCCAATAAGGGAATCATACTGCTGCTATTTAGCCCTAGGAAGCTGGACCGATATGTGTGTGTGTGTGTGTGTGTGTGTGTGTGTGTGTGTGTGTGTGTGTGTGTGTGTGTGTGTGTGTGTGTGTGTGTGTGTGTGTGTGAATAATAACAATAAATGGAGCAAAACGCATATAAATAAAAGTTCCTTTAATTCCTATACATGTTCCAAAATATATGTGTGCTCTCCCCCAAAGAAGTAAGAGCTGCGAATTCCACATATATTCATCTTCACGGAATCAATATATAAAAGCAAGACAAATGCGAAATAATGAGGTAACTTACGAGCTATAATATTACATGTCCAAGTAAGTGACCGTTAGAAGTATATGTATGTATATATATATATAGGATGTTAACTATATGGACGGTCATAGACTGACCAATGGTTTTGCATTTATAAAGAGCTTAGACTTATAAACGGCTGGTCAGTTTCCAAACTCTGAGTGCATTACGGATGCGAAGACATTTCTCACTCTTATTGGCCATATAATTAACTTCCTGTAAATACATTACTGCTCTCGTGATTAAAGTGTGTTTCTTTTTCGGATATATGATCCACTGACGATATGGTAGCTGTCTATTCCATATGCAGAGTTTGAGCACCTCTTGTGCCTAATTCTTAGATCCATCATGGCGTCTGATGAGGCTTTTTAAACCACTCACGATATACATACATACATACGGATAGTGTGAGAGAGATGGCGAGTGAGTGATATTGCAATTTATAAATCGTAATATCTCTCTCTCTCTCTCTCTCTCTCTCTCTCTCTCTCTCTCTCTCTCTCTCTCTCTCTCTCACACACACTCTCACCTAAACGTTTTGTTTTGCCTTCGTTTCAGCAGAGATTGGCAAAGATTGAAACTATATGGAAAAGATGTAGATGGTTGTTCGAAAACGAAAGCACGAGAACGAAAGCAAAGAGATATTCAAAATGAATGTTTGAAATAACATAAGAGTTATTTTAATCTTTCGTTTGATGTTTCAAAATTCCAGGGAATGGAATGCACAAAAATAGAATAGGAAAGATTGAAAGCAGTATAACATAACGATTGAATCTGAGAATTGGCAAATATACAAACAGCCTGCTTTAGTGACAATACGTTTTGGCGCTGGAGGCAAACATACTCACGTTTACAGACACACGCACGTTCAAATATGTGCACATACAACTAGAATAGAAAACGTACGAGAAAGAGGGGGAGAGATACATTATAATTTATAAATGAAATACGATTAACATAAACAGTGTCCCTCTCTTCGTGTACGTAGATAGAAATATCCTTCCACACATAGAGAGAGGGGGAAGAGAGAGAGAGGGGGGAAGAGAGAGAGATGCATTACAGTTTATTCATTAAACATGATTGATATAAACACTTTTTTCTCTCCTCATAAAGAGATACATGCGCACACATATAAACAGGGACAGACAGACAGACAGACAGACAGACAGACAGACAGACAGACAGACAGAGAGCGAAGCATTAAAACGAGAGAAACATTAATACATCTAATGTCAAATAAAATAGCGTCGAATCAGAGTCACCAAGTAATGACAACCGGTGTTGGTTTGTTTATACACCCGAAATTTTGGCAAAAGAGTCTGATAGAATAAGTATCAAGCTTTTAAAAATAATGACTGATGCCGATTCGGTCGACCCTTCAGTTTGGTGTCGGTTTGTTTACGGTGTTGGGATAGTGGTGGGTGGGGGCAGAACTACTGTGACAAACCGTGTCTTAACCACTAATTGTTGCTGATGCAACCCTACATTTTGCATTAAATGCTTTTACGAAATTTTTAGTTGAAGGGAAATAAAGTGATATGAAATTAGAACGTATTAAAGTTTCTTTGCTTGTCCAAAGGATTTTCGCAAATTTGTTTGTCCTAAACGTCCTTGATTGTTCCAAAACTTCTAGATTGCTCTCGTTTCATGCATTCTGAGTAATGCAAAGCTCTCTGTCATATGTCTCAAATGACTCTGGTAGTTGAAAAATCGTCTAACGTTCGGTGAAGAGCGAGACTCGAAACGATGACTGGTATGTTTCTTCTTCGTGCATTAGAATCTAACAGAACGCATTAAAGTTTCTTTGGCTGTCCAAAGGATTTTCGAAAATTTGTTTGTCCTAAACGTCCATGATTGTTCTCAGACTTCTAACTTGCCCTCGTTTCATGCATTCTCTTTCATATGTCTCAAATTAATCGTGTAGCAGAAAAAAAACAATTGAAAGCAGGTAACATATATGATGCACGGAAATATGTCCCGTCCGCCACATGTAATACACAGGCAAGGGAAGTGCTGAAAATAAATATGCAGGTCATCGTATACATGTTCAGCTGTATACGATATATATATATATCGGGTGATATATATATATATATATATATATATATATATATATATACATAATTAAATCAAGGATATAAATTCCCTCCTAAAGGGATATCTGTATGCAAGTTCGCCGGTTTAATCCTGCGCCAGTGAAAAGTCTATCTAAAATCTTTGGCTTTTCACTGGTGCAGGATAAAATCGGTGAA
>NC_069000.1:39844496-39845429 GCF_001194135.2 Octopus bimaculoides
TATATATATATATATACACATATATATAGATATATACACACACATATTTATATGTATATATAGACATACACACATATACATATATATGCGTGTGTGTGTGTGTGTGTGTGTGTGTGTGTGTGTTAGACCACTTCACCCCACACCTTTTTTTCCTTTTCTCTCTCTCTTTGCTTATTTCCTTTTCTTCCTTCCTGTTGAAGAGCGTAGGCTCCAAATTTCCCAAGCGTCAAACTAATACACCTGCTTGTTATATATACACCTCTCTTCGTCTTTTGTTTGTCTCTAAATTTCAACTTCATATATGTGTGTCTGTGCGTGTGCGTGTGTGTTTGTATCTCTGTGGTAAGAAGAAAACTTCCCAGCCACACGGTTCCGGATTCAATCCTACCGTGTGGCCCTTTGGGCAGGTATTTTCTGCTATAGCCTCTGGCCGGCCAAAGCCTTGTTAATGAATTTGCTAGACGGAAACTGGAAGAAGCCCCTGTCGTATATGTGTGCGTGTGTGTGTGTTTGTGTGTGTGCGTATGTGTGTATATGCCTGTGCCTGTACCCCATCATTAGTTGATAACCGATGTTAGTGTGTTTACTTCCCCGTAGGTTTGTGGTTCACCAAAAAGAGATCGATAAAATAAGTATTAGCTTGCAAAGAATAAGTCATTAGGTCAATTTATTCGACTAAAGGCGGTTCTCCAGCAGGGCCGCAATGAAATAACTAAAACAGGTAAATGGATAAATTAGTATATATATATATATACATACATATATATATATATATATATATGTGTGTGTGTGTGTGTGTGTGTGTGTGTGTGTGTGTGTGTGTATGTATATACATTTATATATATATACATTTATATATATATATACATATATATATATATATACATATATATATATATATATACATACATACATATATACATATATATATAT
>NC_069000.1:39847632-39860284 GCF_001194135.2 Octopus bimaculoides
ACACACATACACACACACTTTGGGTAAAAGAGGATCAGTTAATTATGATTATATTCAGCATATCCCCCACCTCAGATTTACACACTTATCGCAGTGGCCCTTCAGTTTTTCTAAGCCCTGTAAAAGAACTCTGAAGGTTGGGGCTCCAATATGCCTTTCACGATACCCTTAAGGCCAGGAACGTTTTACACCGTATCGCATATATCATTTTTAAGTTTTGTCTACAGATTTTCTATAGAATGTAGAGCCAACACAGAAAGTGACGATGTTTTATATGCGAATACGTCTATGTAAACAATTTACTCGAAGATAGAATGTTTCAGCACTTTGGTCAGCCCTGGGCCGTATAAAATGACACTTGCCCTAGTTGCCACGGTGTGTGAGTGATATTGGAACCATTAGTTGGGAAGCAAGGTCAATTTCGCCTAACATATACCTCTCCAAAATCGGAAGTTTCTTATGAAATTTTGCACATCCGTCTTAATCCAACAGCATCTTCCCAACAAATTACATTTTCCAACGCTTAGAACTCATTAAGCATAATAAAGATTCTTGAAGAAGTCGTAGTTGTGATTTGGTGCAGTTCATAATCTTGAAAAACAAAAGATTTCTTTTCAAACAAGAATATCTAATTTAACATTACGTTAACAAAAGAAAATAATGGATTAAATATTTTGATTAAATAAATCTGTTTAATCCTATTCATGATGTGTTTATGCTTTATGCTTTATGCTTTATGCTTTATGCTTTATGTGTGTGTGTGTGTGTGTGTGTGTGTGTGTGTGTGTGTGTCTGTGTGTGTATTGAACGCATATATATATAATAATAATAATAATAATAATAATAACAATAATAATAATAATAATAATAATAATAATAACAACAACAACAACAACAACAACAACAATAATAATAATAATAATAATAATAATAATATTGCACCAATGGACACAGAGAAATTAAGGTTAGTAGTAGTAGACCGGATATAGTCGTCAGAGATGACCAAGAAAAAATGCTTTCTAATCGATGTATCAATACAAACGGATGATAATATTTTTCTCAAAGAAGCGGAGAAACTTTCAAAATGCGAAGATCTGGAAATAGAGGTAACTCGAATGTGGAGCCCAAAGACAGAAACAATTCCTATTATAGTAGGATAAAAACATTCAGACAAATATGTAACAAAGACACCAGGAGTAACAAGTATATATAACAGACAGATCGAGCGAGCTTTTGCCCTTTTGCTCGACGTGTGGTTTCCGTCCACACTGAGCTCGCCTTGTCCAAAGAAAAGAAGGAATTAAGCAATTATAATGCAGACAAACTATTTTGCCAACGAACTTAATCTTCTGGAAGATGCAAAAAACTTTCCAGATGAAATTATTCTGAAATTCAGAAGAAATATAACAAGGATGAGCAACTACATTAGGAATTTCTTTAGACAAAGTAACATTATTTGAAATACAGTGTGTCATAGATCGTCAACCTAACACATGACAACTAAGACGTCAACCCAAAACATGACAATTAAGACCAAAGATAATAAATGCAATAAGATTTGTGTTTTAGGCCAAGCTAACAAGGCAATAAGGATCGTTTTCTCGATCGAGCTCAGATATGCGCAAAATCAGATAAAAGGTTATTATCAATCAGAACATTAGCCGATAATCAAGTGAACATATTTAGTGGCGGTTGGGGGAGATCTGAAGTTTGCAGCTACTTCCTACAATTCTAACTTCCATTAGACGAAAAAATTACGTAACAAAATACTGTGGAAATCCTATGCTAGCTGAGCCTATTTTTAGAAAAGGTGGTGATAATGATAATGAGTCACTAGCTATAATTAAAAGTTATTTTTGTCCAAAGAAAAGAAGGAATTAAGCAATTGGCTCTAACTGTGAACACATTATGAATTTTCTCATTGAAATGACTGAAAATAGGAACATAAAATCGAATTTCTTTAAACAAGAATAGAAACATCTAAATGATCTCGAAAGGAAAAACATTAAAATGAAAATTAGGGAAGCCAGTAAAGGTAGTGCAGCTGTTATCATGGATACAGATTGTTATAAAGAAGTTACGCTTAAAATATTAAGAAATAATAATTTCTAGCAAAAAACAAACGACCCTAAACAACTAAAAATAGTGAAAATCTAATGAGATTATTGAATATGAACTGCAAATGTTTGGCCACCAAAGAATTTGATTATATAATCAACTCAAGATGCTAAATTAACAATTTCTGTGGCCTACCCTAAACGCACAAAATAAAGTTGACGCCTATAAAAGCTCAAAAACAAACTGTATTGAAATACTATCAGTTGGGGATTTGGAATTAAATCCTGCATTCAAAATATACATGCTAAGTAATTTTTTGGACAACTTATTGAGATTCTATTAGAAACATACAAAAAATTATAGACGATCTACATGTACTTAAACACTTCCTAAAGATAGTAAACTACAATGAAATTATTGTTTCCCTTGATTTTTATTATTATCCGTCATGAATATGGAAGCAATGTGATTAAGTATTGGCTTAATACATATCAATTTGAGTCATCAGAACACACTTAAAACCTTTATTGTTGCTTGTCCTAGAATCGTGTAACGTCAACATTTCTTCATATTTGATGACACAACGAACCGACAACTATCAGAGGTTGACAGGGGAACTAAAGTAGTCCACACATACGCCAACTTAGTGATTATTACCATGAGAAGAAATTCATGATGTATATTTACAAATATTTCGAAATGCATTTTACATCATACTTTAAAAAAATTTAATAAGATATCTGGTTGCCTGTTTCATTTTGTGGCTGGATGTTTGTAATAAATCTAATGTTAAATCCACAATGGAATTCAACAAGAAGGAAGTACCGTTTTAGGTGTTTTAATTATGTAAACAGATAAGAAGATACAAACATATATTTGCCATAAACTCCCAAATTTAAAGCTCTATATTTTTCCCCATTTTGCCTTCCTAAACACACATGAAAGAACATGCCACCCTAGCAAAAAGAATTTCCATAGTATCAAAACCTACAGAATGAGATCACAAATTGTAAGAACATTCTTACTCAAAGAGCAATTCTTGGAGATATTCAGCACGTAGGCAAAGTTAAACGTAAAACTGACAGCAAGGTTTTACCTTGTGTTAACGTTTAAAGCAAGAAACGCCGAAATATTTGGCTATATTTTGCTATATTTGGCTTTAAATTTTGCCCATGTTATATGAAGTACGTTTTAGAAAATGAATAAGATATCAAAAGCAACCTAATATATGCTTAGTATTGAAAAGTTCATAAACAAGTTTCCAACTCCACTGTTACAAGCTACGTAAGACGAAAATGTGCTACAGCTTTTTGTTTCAATGAAGGCTCAGCGCTCAAGTTTAAAGACGGACAACGCTTTAAAGTAAATCAGGGGGGCTTTATTTGAAGCTCGAAGAACCTAGGTTGTGTGGCAGTATGCGGAAGCTTGGAAACCAACATAGGACAGACAACATTGTCAGCACGCAAAAGAATGGCGATAAACGAACAGTAAATCAATTACAAGAGTACAAGAAATTTCCATTACTGGACATATGGTAATATATGTCAAAGTGAATCTACTTGATTTACAAAATTTCCAATTTATAACTGCTACAGAGCATCAGCGAAATAGCAAAGCCTTTTTATCAACACAGTAATAAAAGCCGCTCTTTAACAGTTAATAATTAATCACTGTGAATAAAGTGATATGATAAAATAGACACTATTATACAGAAAGAAACATTATAACGGGGTTTTGTAAGATTTAAAAAGCAAACTACTTTTTCTTCTTCAATATCTCAGACTGAAAAACAATTAGAAAATACGCGAACTAAATGTTAAAATATTTGTTTTGCTTATTTAATACAGCTTAAAGGGATATAAATTACTTTACGTAAGCTATGCAATTTTATCTTTATTTTCTGAGTGTAAGTGTGTTGGGCGTTGAGTATGTGTGTGTGTTTGTGTGTATGCGCGTATGTGTGTTTATGTATATATATGTGTGTGTGTGTGTGCGTGTGTGTGTGTGCATGTATATATGTGTGTATGTGCATATGTATGTATATACATATGTGTATGCATGTATGTGTGTATATCCCAAGGTTTAAATAAGATACTAAGGGCGGGGCTTATATGAACTGTTTACTGAGTAAAGAAGTTAAATATGGTTACAATTCAAAAATAAAGCTATAATTTGATGGCAGAAAAAATGCTATTTTAGATAGCATTTTAAGAGATAAAATGGGAAGTTTATAATTATGAGAAAATTAGGTATTTATACGATAGAAAATTATTGGATATTCACCAAACAGAAATAAAAGAAATGATATAGATAGAACAAAATTTTGAAATGATTTAAAATTAGCTTAGTAGTAAGTGGTTGTGCAAATATTTAAACTTTTTCGATTAAATAAAATTAGATATTTTATTGGTAGCAAAAATGTACAAAGACCACTGACTACAACTGAACCCTTCATGTGTCGTATTCTTAAAGATGCAGTGGTCACTCGTAAACAAGAGTGGGGTAACATTTACCATACTTTGCTAATTGTTTTAGGTTTCTATGTAGTCGAGAGCAGACACCCCATCGGCCGACCAAAAGGAACATCGAGGATGCGAGGAAAGACTACACGAGCACCCGACTGGTACATATTCTTTTCTACTCTAGGCACAAGGCGCGAAATTTGGGGCAGGGCTAGTCGATTAGATCGACCCGAGGAGGCAACTGGTACTTAATTTATCGACCCCAAAAGTATGAAAGGCAAAGTCGACCTCAGCGGAATTTGAACTCAGAACGTAAAGACAGACGAAGTAGAGTTAAGCATGTCGACCGGCGTGCTAACGTTTCTGCCAGCTCGCCGCCTTCCGACTGGTACATATTAGATTTGAATAGACTTCAGCAACATGAAATGGTGTGCGTTGCGCAAGGATATGACGCACTGCCCGGACCACGAATATCCTAACCTCTAGGTCACACATATTCACAATCTTTGCTTTCATAAGAAGCCTTGCTTTCATAAAAAATCTTTGCTATTATATGAAAAATTAAAAATCTAGGCCATAGAAAAATTCATGGAACGTAAATGTGAGAAAACAAATTAAATTAAGAGGAAAAAATCAAAGGAAAAAATCAAATTTTGGCACAAGGTTTCGCAGTTTTAAGGGAAGGGTAAATCGACTACATCGACCCCAATAACTGCCTGGCATTTTATTCACTGATGTGTTTTTATAAACCTAGGATGGGGAAAGTGGATCGGCAACCCTAGCCGAAGTTGAACTCAAAAGATGCAGTGACGGAACTAAGTACGATAAACCATTTTGTCTAGAGCTCTATTGATGTGTTTACTAAGTTCTGTATGACTTCTTTTCTTGACTTTTCATTCAATTCTTAGAGAAACATTTCCCAATCCAAATCAGCTCCAAATTATATCCAATCATTTCTTTTCCTTCATTTACTCCAGCATTGAACATTTCTGAATATATAATTTAAAGCTGAAACTTATTCTTACTAAATCCCCCGAATTCGTACTTACACTCTATATTTTTAAATCCGCTTTCATCCGTTAAATTATATTAATCCCCAGCGTTACAGTACGTATATTTGATATTATAATTTAATCTATTTCCTTACAATCAAATTATGTTTTACTTTCGAATCATATTTCTCTTACTATTCTTCCTTTTCTTCCCTCGTTATTGTTTCATCAAATTATAATAATTTTAATATTTTTCATATTTAAAATTTTTAGTAATCCTAATAAGTTTAACATTTTTCTAAAAGTGTAGTGGTTCTTGCAGACATTTCCTGCCCATGCAAGCAAATTTAGCCACCTCCCACTCATTTGTCCACGAGAAAAAAGTTCTTAATTCTTTATTAAATTTGCTGGCTTACATCTTAAATTTTAAGGTTTCATCTTCGATTGTATGGCTTCCATGTTCTTCTCTCTTCTTCTTCTTCAGTTTAAGAATATTAGAAACATACAGATATATATATATATATATACATTCACACGCGCAGACACGCAGACAAACACTCACACACACAGACGCACGCACTCACACGCATATATGTAATAACAATTTAGCTTCTTCACTCACGGGTGTAGATAGATAGATAGATAGATAGATAGATAGATAGATAGATAGATAGATAGATAGACAGACAGACAGACAGACAGACAGACAGACAGACAGATAGATTCTGCCTGTTCCAATTATTCTCCTCTACTTGAAAAACATTTATTTCTAGTATACCGTCCATCCTTTCCTACATATAACTCATTATAATTATGTTCCATATTAAAATTTCTATAATTCGTAAACCTTTATCCATCGATTCATTTGTTATATCTAATATTGATTGAATATGTAATATTACTTTTTTTCTTATATTTAAGAACTTTTCAGCGTTTATTTTTTTACAATTTTAGAAGGTATGATTGTTTTTACGTATATTTAAAACTGGTTAACATTTTGAAACCTGTTTAAACTTGTATAAATACTAGATATGAAGTTGTTTTATTGATTTTGTTCTTTTGTTCTCAACATTTTTATTATTTCTACCTCAATTTTATCTTTTATCGGAGCACAACTTTTGGGGCTGCTGTATAAGCCTGTATAAGGTAGGGTCCCGAGTTGCGCAAAATCACATTGTAACTACCCCACTTATTTGAAGAATGCAAATGAGTTTACTTTGTACTTTCTTACAGAAACTGTATTTCTAGTCTTTTGTTGAACTGTGTTGTTACGTAGCCCAATGCCGCTTACGATGATAGATATAAATAAAAATCTAGACTGCATACAAATTTCTCATTGTAAGTATATAAGTATAATAGTATTATCTACATGTATGTGATAATAGTTTACTCTTACAAGCATGTATATGTGTGTATAATGAATTGCTGCATATTAGAGTGACAGGCAGTGAAAACAGACAGCCGAATAGATACATGATCACGAGCCTAAATACTGATCAGTACACGCAAATATACAAATATATGTACATACTGATCAAGATGATATAATATCGAAAAGCTACTTATATATGAAAGGCTGTTGATAATTGAATTGATTGTTATTAGTTTAGGATTTCATATATGTTAACTTCCATAATCATATATTGTAAATTTAACAGAGAAAATCTTATTTAGATGTCATCGATTTAAATAGCATTCTTTACAATTTACTAATCTGGCTGTTTTCAACATCGAAGCAAAATACTTATCAACAACGAATTCTTATGTATATAAAATTTATTACGTAAAGTCATTAATCATATTTCTGATATAAAGTGAAGAATACATGAATAAATTTTCAGAATGTGAACTAATGAGATTTCTCCATTTTGATATATGTTACAAACCGCGACATCGTTTGAAGGATATCAAATAATTTTAATGAACTAATCAGAGTGTTCTTTGAACACATCACTGCGTCGTTCGCCCGCACATATGTGTGTATATGTATTCATGTATGTATGTATGCCTTGTATGTCTGTATATATATATATATATATATATATATATGTATGAACGTAGTTTATATGTATGTTTGTACGCATGTATGTGTGTATATATGTAAGTGTATGTATGTATGTTATTATTTAGTTTATTTCTACATTTCTTGCCAATAGAGAAAGAGCCAGTTTCGAATGTAGATTCAAGACTCTTTCATATGAATTTCAGCAAAATCAACAAATGGATGTGTATGTATGTGTGTACCACACGATTTTAACGAAAATCAGAAAATGCGCAGATAGGAAATTTGCACATTGTTTCTTCTCCGTAACCAGACCGATCCATTATTTGTACAATAATAAAAAATGTTTTTCGCAGTGGTTCGACTAAAATGAAGCACCAAAAACCTTTCCTAAACTCGACCTCTTCAAAAAGAAGGTTACAGTGACTGTTTGGTGTTGTATTGGTGAACTTATCCACTATAACTTCTTAAAACCCGGACAAACCAATACTGCAGAAACATATTGCCATGAAATTGCCAAAATGAAAAACTGCTATTCCTCCGTCCCACACCGGTCAACAAAAGAGGGCTGGTCATTCTTCATGATAATGCTCGACCACACGTTTCACTAATGATGCTTCAGAAGTTGAGGGAACTTGGCTACGAAGTTCTTCCCCACTCAGCTTATTCCCTACACCTTTCTCCTACCGACTACCACTTCTTCAAGCACTTTGTTGGTTTCCTGGGAGAGAAGGAGTTCAAAAATCAAACCGATGCTGAAAGTCCGTTCAAAGATTTCATCAGCTCCAAAACTCCCAGACCTTTATGTTACCGGAATAAACAAACTTGTAACCCGACATTACCTTTCATCCTTTCTTGATCGATAAAACGACTAGCATTTGTACACTGGCATCGAATTAATCAATCAAACCTCTCCCTGAAAATTCTGGCCTTGTGTCAAAATTTGAAACCGCTATTGTTGTAGTTGTTGTTGTTGTTGTGAATGCAAGTTCTCAACAGGTTAGAACTATGTGTTGTGGAAACATCAGTTGTCTACCAAATCAAGATACAGCGGCTAGACAGAGGCTGTGGGGGTTTCTTTTTTTTCTTTCGATTTCTTTTTGTTGTTTTTTTCTTTCTTCTGAATGCAGCTTCTCTCTAAGAACAGACAACTCTAATTGACTACTTTGGGACATGATGGTGTTTACTAACGCTTGCCCTTATCAGCATCGTTCATTTTACATATCTGGTCGCTGACACAGATGTTACTGTTTCGCTATATAATAACGTGTCAGTTGTCTGTCAGTTTTTGACCAAGTGTTGTAGACTTAATAATGGAGACGTATTAGCTATTCCTTTCTTTTTTTGTTCTGACTGGAAAAGAAAGAGAAGAGAAAAGAAAGGGAAAAAATACACAATGCAGTGATGAAACAAATAAAACTATTAGACGGCTGTTAGAGAATGTCTGGAGAGGCCAGACTCGCACTTCTACGCTCTCGCTCTTTCATTTCTTTTGTCTTTCTTTGATATGAGACAGCTTCTAATGAATATTGAGTTTCAGTTCCTCTTCATTGTGTAACTTCACTGGAGGTGAAGTTGAAGCAAAGGTCACCGTTGAAGAGACGTCGTTTTCTTTCTCTTTTATTATTCGAATCGATTCCATACTTAGAGCTAAATTAGCTTTATAAATAATTGTTATTATTATATATTTCTGATTCCGGCTTTACATTCTGAGTTCAAGATTCCGTTGAGGTCGACTTTGTCTTTCATATTTACTAAAATAAGGCTGATTTTATACGTTTTAAATCTAATAACAAAGCTATGAAAAATATATATATATAGCCGCAAACTTTATTTGGAAACGAAAATGGAGACGAAATTTTTCATTTATATCGTTGCGTGTCATTTTGAGAAGTTTTACTTTAATGCATGCTAATGCACTGCAGTATACAATTTGATTACTGCATTTTGAAAATAACTGCATTTGACCAGCTGAGCCGAAAGCGTTTGCTACATACGTATTTACATCTTAATTTTCGGTTAGTCACCAGAGCAGATGCAAATGCTTCACATTTATTTGCAAAGTTACCACGTGTTTTGAAAGTGAAATATTGCAACCGCCTTCGAACATAACCATGCTCAGAGGAAAAAGACACAACGCTATGGAAAGTAATCCTGTGTCAGACATTAAACTTGAAATTATTGCGTTATATTACAACCAATACAGAACTGACTTGGAAAGTGGGCGAGGCTTCATTTATTCAATGATAGAAACTCTGAGGGCAGCGTTAAGGGACACTAACATCAAATTAAAGTAGCATCTACATCAATTATTGTGCCATGTGCTAAGAATTGAACTCCAATAAGTGTTGTTATAGAGGTTATATTAACGCTTTCGTAGCAAGGTTATTATCAGAAGATAATTCCAGTTCATGTTTCTAATATTATAATCAGAGCTAAGGCGACGAGCTGGGAGAATTGTTATCGCGCCGGAAAAAATGCTCAGCGGCATTTCGTCCGACTTCATGTTCTGAGTTCAAATCGCGCCAGGGTAGACTTTGCCTTTCATCCTTTCTTATTTCTTTACTGCCCACAAGGGGCTACACACAGAGGGAACAAACAAGGACAGACAAACGGATTAAGTCAATTATATCGACTCCAGTACGTAACTGGTACTTATTTAGTCGACCCCGAAAGGATGAAAGGCAAAGTCGACCTCGGAGGAATTTGAACTCAGAACGCAGTGGCAGACGAAATACCGCTAAGCATTTCGCCCGGCGTGCTAACGGTTCTGCCAGCTCACCGCCTTTCATCCTTTCTGTGTCGGTAAATTAAGAACCAGGTAAATATTGGGATCGATGTAATCGAGTTGCACCCTCCCCCTCACATGCTGGCCGTGTGCCAAAATTTTGAACTAGTATTATATTAAAAATTCTTAGACTTTATTCTCAATTAAAACAAAAAATAAAAATTAGAAAATTAAATATGTATGTATGTGCGTACATATGTCTGTGTGCGCACACGTCTGTGTCTATATATATATATTTATACATTTATATTTATGTATGCATTTATATTTATATATATATATAAATATATACATATATATATATATACATATATATGTGTGTGTGTGTGTGTTACTATGTATATATGCGTTTATTATGTTTATATATGAAGGTATACATACATACTAATATAATATAGGAAATCATGTAATGATGTATTGTTGTATTAATAAAATAAGCAGTTAATCTATTTCACATTAATATTTTGAATATAAAAACTCATGTTCAAAAAGAGAAGAGCTAGAAACTGAATTTTATAGCAGAATAGATACTGTCTTCAAATTCAGCAGAAAAGTTGCTGTGTTTACGAGACACAAAAAAAAAAAGACAACTAAATAAACTTAGCTGTGACATTTTAATACACATGTGCGTAAAGAATTGATTCGGAAAACAAAATTCACAATTACTGCTCTACTTCTACTGCTACCCTCAAACGAACATAAATGGTAGGAGGGACATTTCTAACATTTGATTCACAAAGATTGAAGATTGGAGTGTGTTTGGTGATACAACATCCTCCTAAAAAAAATGGCTTGTTATGAATTTGAATGTGGTTTCAAATTAGCAATTATCATTTCGTTTCTGTCTTTTCATTTTTTGTTAAGAGTGAATTTATCATACACGAAATTTTAATGTGAAATAGATTAAATGCTTGTATTTCTTTTTTTTTTTTTTTTTTAATATGCATTGCAAAGAACTTCTTTTCCTTTTTATTCTTTTCAATTCAAAATTTTACAATGCTTCGCGCACGCTTTTACGAATAAAATTTAATTATTTCATTAAGAAGTTTTCCGCTCGTAGTTTTCAATTCAAGGTGATATATTTGAATACAAAAACTTGAAAGATAAATATGTATATAGAGAGTAAGATGGGAACTAATAACAAAGGAATGGGAGGGAGGGAGAGATTTAGACTGGTAGAAAGAGAGAGAGAGAGAATGAGAAAGAAGAGGGAGAAAGAGAACCTAATCATAAGAGTCAGTAAATAAGAGATAGAGAAATATAATGAAGATGAAGCTTCGAAGCGTGACAGGTTCCAAAGACATACAGACATATATAAGGAGAAAGATATTACTATGATAAAATTTCAAGTAGCTGGCGATAGTTATTCGAAGTTTATATATATATATATATATATATATATATATATATATGCAGTTCAGGGTATCGATCAAAATTTCTACGCTTCTTATTTGAATTATATATATATATATATATATACTTTATTTGTGTATTACGGTTACCGTTGGTTTCATGTTAAGTAAGACATCAACAATTATCCAGCCTTAATTGTTGGTGTCTTTCTTCACATGAAACTAATGGTAACCGTAATACAAAAATAGATTTAAGCCAGTAATGCGGTATTGAGCGCTCATTCACATTGTTCGATATTAATACACAATATTGAATACTATAACTGAACACAAAAGAAATACGATAGATAGATAGATAGATAGATAGATAGATAGATAGATAGATAGATAGATAGATAGATAGGTGTATGTATATGTGTAGTTAAATGCAAAAGTGTTTGAGTTTTGTATAGACGTGAACAGGAGCTGTAAAGAACATATAATACGAACAAATCTAATAAAATAAAGGAAAAGATCAGAGGAAAAATATTAAAAAAACGAAAAAGAAATACAAGAATGTGTTGCGGAAGAAATTAATGAATGGAGACCTAATGGACGGGGTAGGTGTGTTATGAAAATGCTCTCACCTTCATCAATAAGAAAATATAGAGATAAGAAATCTAACGGAAATTTTTACGGCCAAAATTATTATGGCGATGTTTGAGAAAATATTTTTGTTGTATTATGGCGTTTATATATTCATCGGGTTATAATGTTATTAGGTTAAATGGTAAAGAAAAAGCGAGTCCAGTTACAAAGATATCAAAGAAAATATAAAGTAATTAAGAATTATCAAGGAAAATATGAAGTAAACAACGTTTCAAAAGGTGAAATGTGTGTGTGTGTGTGTGTGCGTGTGTGTGTGTGTGTGTGCGCGTGTGTGTGTATTTGTGTGTTTGTGTGTGTGTGTTTGTGTGAGTGTTTGTGTTTGTGTGTGTGTGTGTATTTGTGTGTTTGTG
>NC_069000.1:39860892-39862527 GCF_001194135.2 Octopus bimaculoides
TATATATGTATGTATGTATGTATATGTATATGCCACCCCGTCCATCTGCCACCCTGTCCATCACCGCTTGACAACCGGTGTTGGTGTGTTTACGTCCCCGTAACACTAGTGGTTCGGCAAAAGATACCGATAGAATAAGGCTTACAAAGAATAAAACCTGGAGCCGATTTGTTCGACTGAAACCCCTTCAAGGCGGTCCTCCAGCATGGCCGCAGTCAAATGACAGAAACAAGTAAAAGAATAAAAGAAACCTCTGTTCATTACGTGTCCAGTGCGAAGGAATCATAGGGCCGGTTACACGGTCTCCATGGGGTATAAGCGAACAAGATTACAACCCTACCGCTGATCCGGACGCCATCCTGACGCAACGTTGTTCATTTACAAATGACTGTTCTAGAGCAACGTAAAACGAAATGGTTTGCTCAGGAACACACCGTGCTTCCCGGTTCAGGAATATCAACCACGATTTTGCGAATGTGAGAGCAGCAATCTAACCACCTGGCCACGAGCATATACCAATTAATTACGATTTTTGCTAAAGTAATATAAATGATTAAAAATGCGAGTTAAATGAAGTTGTTATGCCAAAGATAAAGAGAAAGATCAGAAAAAAATGAAGTGGTTTTATGCGTTGATTTACAGTATTAAAACGTGAAAGTGTATTTTTGTCTTTTCGTGTTAAAATTAAAACATTAATAAAACCTTATAAAGAACAGGAAAAGGTGGTGTGAGGGAAAAGGAAGAATTAAAAAAACGTTAGAATTAGATCGAATTAGAAAATAAGAAAAACTATTCTGAATATAAATGTAATGAAGTTTAAATAACTCTTTAAATTTTCAGTGTTAGGACGGAGATATGAATGAAAATTGATGGAAAATAAATAAGGGGAGTAAAAAACATAAATATAAATAGATAATTAAACACAAAGGATTTAGAATTTTTAAAGGGACAAAGGTATATAAGGAAGATATATGGATTGAGGTGGACCTTTCTTTCGGAACATATAGGAGTATTAAACTAAAATTATGAAATTATTAATAAAGGGCGTGGTAAAATTAAAAGTGGGCAACTCCCATAATGGGGGTGGGGAATGAAATATTAAATTGGATTAATTTGAATCAACAATATACACCAGAAATATATGACAGTTTGAATCTTAGTCCACTCCTTTCTGCTTGTAGGTACTTCTCCTTTTCTACATACGCACATGTATGTGCTATGTACCTCTGTATCTACCTATCTATATATATATATATATATATATATATATAATTTCTTTTCTCTCCTTGTTTCTTTCTGTGTTCCTTTCTGTGGAAGAGCGTAGGCTCGAAACGTTAAAGACTTTTTCAATTCCCGAGCGTTATACTAATACATCTGTTTGTTTTCTACACCATTTGTCTTCGTCTGTTGTTTTTGTTTATATATATATAAAGAGACTGTCATACCGGCCATGACGAAGGGAAATAGCCCTGAAACTCGAGTCGCCTTTATATATATATATTTATATTTATATATTTATATATTTGATCCTTTATATTGAACACTCAATATTTCATCTACATTCAATACTTTATTTCATGGTGCCATCCATTTTTATTTTATTTTATATTATATATTGTATATTATATTATATAT
>NC_069000.1:39865153-39867051 GCF_001194135.2 Octopus bimaculoides
TAGATAGATAGATAGATAGATAGATAGATAGATAGATAGATAGATAGACAAAGAGGATAGATAGACAAAGAAGATAGATAGATAGATAGATAGATAGATAGATAGATAGATAGATAGACAAAGAAGATAGATAGATAGATAGACAAAGAAGATAGATAGATAGATAGATAGATAGATAGATAGATAGATAGATAGATAGATAGATAGATAGATAACGAGCGTGGAGGAGAGAAGAGGGTGTGTATATATGCGTGCTTAGACTGGAAGTAATGGCTTCGGTATATGTATCTCGCTAAAGCGAAAGGAGATTAATCGACAGATTCTGAAGAACCTAGTAAAGGGCATTAATTGAAGGCTTTCGATAAATTAGTTTTTATCGATCAAAGAAAAGGGAGACTTCTTTCGCTTTTGCTTTCAATTCTCTTTTTGACTTTTCGCTGAGCTGTCGTCACGATGCTAATGGTCCCGACGGATTTCGTAGACCTAGCCTAAAGTGATATTAATACTGTGTAGGAAGATCTTAATTAGGACATCATAGAGAGTCTACAGTGGTTGTAAAATCGAGATAGTTTTAACAATTAAGACCTGATCGAGTTTCTTTCATGTGTTAAAATTAAATTTAGCATCATTCGAATGTAGAAGTTCCAAGAAAGTTAAATGTAGAACAGAAGCCAAAGTATCTATAATGAACTGTGTATAAGAAGTCGGTCTAAAATGCATTACTTGTTGGAAACGGTAAGTTTGAAATTGGGATTTTGGTTTTTTTTTTGTTTGTTTGTTTGTTTTTTTCTTAGCAGTGTCTTATATAATCAACCATTCAGTTCTTTGCTGCAATTTTATCAGCGGTTTTATTGTTTGTGTTCACACATTTTCACTGAAGTAATGATTAGGCTACCTGAAACCGTGTTATAACGCTCGTTTTCCGAATGAGCTCTAATAACAAAGTTGTACAATGCTAGACGAAACAAATGCGTTGGTTTCAAATTTTAACGCTCCATTCTCGAACAGAATGATAGAATACGAAGAGACTAATACCATTGCTCTTACTGACTATGACAAAAAGCAAGCAGAAAAATTCGCCTTTTTCTCTGTTGACCACTCACTCGTTTGTTTTGTCTTTCTTGTTGACGATCCCTCCTCAAAAGACCAAGAAAGCTATTAATTGGCAGCTTTTCCTTCTTTTCTCGCAAAACAAACAGGAGCTTTCACTATTTACATTTGTTAAATAATATCGATTGTTTACTATTTATGCTAAGAAATGAAGGAATGCGAAATAAAAGTAAATATGACAAGTATGAATCTAGAGAAAATTATCAATAATCAGTTATATATTACACAAAAATTATTCATCGTGGAAAAATAGTAAAGCCTGCTGTGCATGTATTGCGTACATAGACTCTCCGCTCCTTATACATATATATATGTGTGTGTATGTATATACACATATGTGTGTGTGTGTGTGTGTGTGTGTGTGTGTGTGTGTGTGTGTGTGTGTGTTTGTATATAAATAAGGATAAAATCGTTATTTAAAATACCGTTCCTATCAGGTGGCCAGCATGGGAACAAAACCCTCAAAGGTAATAATTATTATTAAAATTATAATTAAGGGTATCTAAGAGATGCCACCATGCTGGAAATAGCAGTCAAAACTTGACTCTAGAACCACATTAAATGTTCATACAGCACCAGGAGAGAAGGCAAAGAGACAAAATAAACTAGCAAAAAAAAAATTGATTTATATATATTTATATTATTTTATTAATTTAATTTATATGTATATGTGTGTAGAGAGAGAAAGAGTGCGCACGTTTATGTAAGAGTATATACAGATAGATAGATATATATATAAATGTCCATAGATATATATACATATGTATCGTATACATATATATTTACAT
>NC_069000.1:39867061-39867323 GCF_001194135.2 Octopus bimaculoides
TATATATATATATTTATTTATATACGTATGTATGTACGTATGTATGTACGTATGTATGTACGTATGTATGTCTCGGCAGTATCAAACTCAGGACGTCTGTGCAAACTACACGTTCTACACGCTAACGAAGTACACACACATACACATCACACGTACATACATACATACATAAATACATACATACATAAATACATACATACATAAATACATACATACACACTCACACGCACGCACACACACACACACACACACACACACACAC
>NC_069000.1:39868143-39869458 GCF_001194135.2 Octopus bimaculoides
AGACGAAATGCCGCTAAGCATTTCACCCTGCGTGCTAACGACTCTTTTCTACTCTAGGCACAAGGCCCGAAATTTTGGGGGAGGGGGCCGGTCGATTAGCTCGACCCCAGTACACAACCGGTACTTAATTTATCGACCCCGAAAGGATGAAAGGCAAAAGGCTACCTCAGCGGAATTTGAACTCAGAACGTAAAGACAGACGAAATACCGCTAAGCATTTCACTCGGTTTACTAACAATTCTGCCAGCTCGCCGCCCTGGCATATAAAGTATTGCTAACACGCAGAGTGCATTTGCCAAACCAATCGGCTGTGATGGCGATTCAAACCAGTTCGTTTCAAGACGTAGAAGCTCCTTTGTAAATTTAAGGAGCAACTGCTCTTCGAACAGCGTTGGTACCTAATAATTGTTCCCTTAGATCAGTGGTGATCAACCGGGGTCTATATGATCCTTGAGAGTCCGTAGAAGATTTTGGGGGCGTCTACATAACAAAATAGAAATTGGGGATTCAGAATAGCATGTTAGGGGCCCCTGAAAAAGTTTTACTTAGATTTTATGTATTGGTATGCAAGGAGCAGCCGGGTTTCTTTCTCTAACATTTTACTTAGTTCAATCTACACAAGTTAAGGTGTGAAAATCAATATAGGAATTTTGAAAGAAGTCTCTATGAAACTAGCTTTTAGACATCGAATGGCTACTGGGGTTTACCAAAATAAAATAGTAATCAAAGGGGTTTATAGATAACAAATGGTTGAGAACCCTTGCTTCAGACCATCGTTTGTTTTTTTGGGTTTTTTTCTTAGATTTGCATTTTTTCGACTCTTAGGATTCAAAAGTCTGATGACTCGATTTCCATGGTGTATAAGTGACGAGATCAAAAGTTTCCCCTGAACGGGACGTCGCTCCCCTACATGGATCAAGGCCAATAATTTTGTGGAGAGAGGATAAGGCCATTACCTTGACCAATGTATTTTACAAGTACTTTATTTCATCGACCCTAAAAGAATGAAACATCAAGCTGACCTCGGTGAGATTTGAACTCAGAACGTAAAAATATTACAAAAAATACCACTAAGAATTTTTGTCCGACTTGCTAACAATTCCGCCAGCTCACCTATGCTTTGGATCGTTGCCCCTGTAGGGCAATTGCATGTTTGAAGTCGTAATTGAAGTTGTAATTGTATGTTTGAAGTTGTAATGTAGGTTGCAGTTGTGATATAATTCGTATGACTGATGGCAGTTAAAGATGCTGTGTTGTGGGAAGTTGTGATTCAGATTGCAGTTATATATATATATATATATATATATATATATAT